>NC_141081.1:50252632-50525132 GCF_041138505.1 Cibotium barometz | reverse complement strand
CCACAACATTTTCAAGTTGCAACAAGAGGCCAAATAGAAAATTAACTTCACGTGGTGGAGGAGACGGACGCGAGCTAAGGTCCATGGGAATGGAGTTCGTGATCCAGAGAAGAATGTGATTGCGTGATAACTAGTGTAAAGTACTATCTATATGGGAAAAGGAATTAAAAATCTGGAATTAGAAAAGGAACTACCTTAGGGTGCATACTATCGACGAGGATACAATCAATAATTAATTGTCTTCCTTGATTGCACTGTTTGCTTATTTAGTAAGTACTAAAGCTTGATATAGTGCGTCCCCCAAAGTGTTCGGTTGGGTGGTGTGGTCAGGACAGGGGATGTACGGTGTCCTGTTACCCTTTTTTCCCCCTACTCCAGCCCGAGGGATGGAAGGGAGGGAAAGGCAGGGTTAACTAGTTTAGTAGTATCGTTATGATGTATTATTAAAAGGATCAATGGTTAGGGTTAGTGCTCCCTAGCTACATATGCCCCGGTGGGCTGGTGCCTGCGAGGACGATGATCCTGCGAGGTCCTGGACCCATGTGGGAGGGATGTCTTGACCTCTGTGTATGGAGTCGACGTGGCCCTCACAAGTGGTATCAGATCATGGTTGTCTACCTTGGGATGTGGAAAAATTTTTGAAGGAAAGAATAGAGGCGAGGACTAGTTGCATTTTGAGAGTGATATTTGCAGAGATTGATTCTGCAGGAAAAATTTTGCCCGATGGCAAGAAATTGGTGAAGGAATTAATCGAAGGTCCATCCCAATCGGTGAAATACCCCCCCTCTTCCCCCCACTGCTATGCTTGGTGGTGCCATGGAAGGAACTATCTTCGTGTTCAACAAAATGAAAGAGATGACAATTGAGGACAAACTTCTATAAACCATTTGTAATGAGCCTCAATTTTTGTATCCCCTTTTTGTAACATTAAGATATAGTCGAATGCGAGCAAGTCTTTTCGGATTACTCGGGTGATTATTCCTTGGATAAGAATGTAATACCAAGCAAGGTTTATCCATGTATTGAATGTAACCTAAGAAATGAAATCGGTCATTTTGGATTAAAGGGGATTGAAGCAAGAACTTGTGTACTATTCTTTGTCTTGTCAAAGATGGGTTAAATTTGTGTACTCTTCTCCATCTTGTTATGAATGGGTTAGAGTTTGTCCCATGCCAAAACCTTGTGGTTCCTTTCTTAATTACTGGCCCTCTTCGTGTCTTGAAGGTAAGGCCAAAGATGCCACCCCCGGAGAGTCGTTCGAGTGGTCAGACGTCACGGTAGGGCTCCTGCTCCTGCCGATGCTCCAGTCAAGAGTAGCGCAGAGCACGGGCCTATTCTTGTCCCTCTTCATTAACCTCTCAAGACTTTGAAAGAGATGAAAACCTTAAGAATCTTCTCAAGACTCTTCAACCCAAACCATTTTCAGGAGAAGGAGAAGACGTACCCAAAGTTCTGGAAGAATGGATTATGTCTATGGATGATTACTTCAATATCACACATTACAACAAAGCGGCAAAAGGGATCCTGGCTAAAGCCAAACTGGAGAAGTCGAAAAAGACATGGTGGAAGGTGCAACCACTAAGATGAATGAGTTTCTAGCCTACGTCCGCCGCAGGGGGAGATCGGTTGAAGACTATTATGAAGAGTTCGTCAAGTTATCCCCCTATGCCCCGCTTATGACCGGAGAATAGAATTCGAGCCGTTTCATTCTCGGACTCCAAGGTCAACTCGTAGATGAAGTAGGGGCCTTACGTCCTATATCCTTGGCACGCCCTGATCTGTACCAAGTCTAAGCTCAAAAGTTTGAAGAAAAAGGAATCAGTGGGAGAGAAGAGGAAGGCTCCTCCTTCTTAGCCAAGTGTTCAATACTGAGCTCCCCCGAGGAACATGAATTCTCAAGTGTCCAATTTCTCCAAAGGTCCTTATCCAGCTACTACAGCTCCCCTAAAAATCAATGCAATTGAGAGCACTCCTTCAAACATTGAGGACCAGCTCCCCTAAAAATCAATGCAATTGAGAGCACTCCTTCAAACATTGAGGACCAGCTCCCCTAAAAATCAATGCAATTGAGAGCACTCCTTCAAACATTGAGGACCAGCTCCCCTAAAAATCAATGCAATTGAGAGCACTCCTTCAAACATTAGAGGTCCTCAATGTTGGGGATGTTTTGAATGGGGCCACTTGAGAAGGGACTGCCCTCACCAATGGGTCTCTTATCCAACAACCTCCCAGTAAAGACCAGCTCCAATGTACAAGCCAGAGGATTTCTTCCCCCTCCTAACCAGTCAAAGCCAGCAAATTCAAGACCGAGGATCAATACAAATCAAGGATTTTCTCGCGGGAGGGGAAGACGAAGTGGACGAGATGGGAACAGTCAAACCCAAGGCCAAACCCGCCGCCATAAATCAAGTCACGATAAAAGAGGAAGCGGAAGAAAGAGCCGAAATCTATGCCGCATTAGATCCCAGCAGACGGAACAAGCAATTCTCAGTAATCAAAGCGTGTGCGGAGTATCAAGGTAAATTCTTTTCCCTCCTTGTCGACTCTGGTAGCACGCATTCTTTTATTTCACCTCACACTGTGGCCAAGTTAGGGGTTGCCACAACTCTTGCACATTGTCAAGTGTTGATGGGCATAAGGTGAAGCCATTACATATGCTTCACTCATGTACAGGTAGTGTATAGTTTTTCTTTTGTCTTGCTCACTTTGGGCCACACTGGCCTTTAAGTGGGAGATTGTTGGTGTAAAGGCCACTGGCTACCCGCCTGCCTATCAACTAACACACCCACTATTGACTAACACCAAGTGTATATAGCATACAACATAAGAAGGAAGATAATGTTCTATTAGGGTGAACAAGGCACCCACCATTCACTGTGTTCAGCTCTCTCCCTCTCTCCCTCTTGCTCCTCCTTCCTTCCTTCTTGCCTTCGCAATCGTCTCATCAGAGAGACATACTCTTCACTCTATCTTGAAATCATCTCAATGTTAAAGAGATATGCATCTGGCAAATCGTTATCTATGTCTTGTGGTGCTTCTCTATGGATAAGACGAGACAGATGATATGCTCTCTTATGCATAGTACCCTTTTTCACAACCACAGTAAAGTCAAACTCTAGCAATATGATGAACCATCTCACTATAAGCCCGGTGTTACATGGCTTATTCACAAGGTATAACAAGGCTTGATGATCTATGAAAAATATAAACTTGTTTGCCAACAAATAATACTTGAACTTCTTTACGGCGTACGCCATTCCTAATCCTTTATGCTCAGTCGTGGTGTAGTTACATTCAGCACTGTTCAATTGCCTACTAGCATAGGAGATCGAAAAGTCCATATTATGTTCTGCCGGTTGTGCTAGTATGGCCCCAATGGCAAAAATTTGACGCATCTATATAAACATGAAAAATCAGATTCCAATCTGGAGACTTAAGTATGGGTGCTGAGGTCGAAGCATCTTTCAAATTTTTGAATGACTCCTTGCACTCATCCATCGTACATGTAGATAAATCTATGGTAGTACCCGCAATGCCCCATGAACCATTGAATGTGTTTCACGTTCCTTGGCCTTGGCAATTCAATAATCACCTTGATCTTCTCAAAATCAATGGAAATGCCGTTCTTGGAGACAATATGGCTCAAGATCTTGCCCTGTCTGACCATGAAAACACATTTCTCAAGATTAAAGCAAATCATGTATACTCTACATTTCTCAAAGACTAGCTTTAGGTGCTCTATGTTCTGAGTTCTTTCTCCAGAGTGTATGCACAAGTCTTCCATATAAACCTCAAGGAAATCTCTAAGATATTCTTTGAACGCATGACTCATTAACCTTTGAAATGTGGTGTGTGTATTGGTCAAGCCAAATGGCATGACTGTGTATGCAAATATACCCTATTCTGTGGCAAACATGGTCTTGTGCTGATCCTTAGGGTCTATGGAAACTTGGATATAACCCAAGAATCCATCCAAAAAGTTATAAGCTGCCTTTCTAGCAACTCTCTCAATTACATGGTCATTGATCGAGAGTGGATAGTTGTCTCTAATGGTGGCAGTGTTTACTTTCTTGAGATTTACTCATACTCGTACCTTTCTGTTCTTTTTAGGAACAACTACTATTGGTGAGACCCAATCCGTATTCTCTATCTCATAGATAAACTCTGCGTCCTTAAGCTTATCTATCTCCTCCTTGATCCTTTTGGAAAATGTGTCATTATATGTGTAAGGCCTTTGCCTGCAAGGTTTAGCGTCCTCCTTCATCGGAATTGTGTACTAACATATGGCAAGGACTACACCCTTTAAGTCCTTGTATGACCAAGCGAACACATCTCGGTACTCTTTCATTGTCTTGATCAAGATCTCCTCTTCCTCTAGATCTAGATCCGTGTGGCAATATAAGCCGGTTTTGGCTCTTCACCTTCTTCAGCCAAGTTGATCTTCTTTGCATCTTTTGGCCTGTCACAAGACTGCTGGCCAGGGGTTTGTTGTGTCCTGACTAGCTGTTGTACTACTATCTTTCTCTCTTGGATTGTGTACTTCTTGAAGTGAGAAGGTACACTGATCCCGTCGTCTGTGTCAGTTGAAGTGTCCATCTTTGTGGTCCACACTTCTTTCATCTCTCTTTTTAGCTCATTGTACTTAGCCTTTCTTTCAACCCTAGTCATGGTAGGCTCTTTTGGTTTTGTTTCTTTTGGGCTTTCTTTTGATTTGTCTTTTGACCTCCATGTCTTGGTTTCAAACTTTGGTGCTAGGTATCTTCCCATGATCTTGTCCTTGATACATACAATCATGGGCATTCACTAGCCTCAGGTAGCTTGTTTTTCCCGCGAAGTAAGGCATCTCTCTCTATTTTTGGCCCTTAGAATGACCTTGTCTTCGTCATCGTTCTTTTTCCCAGTTCGAAGAGTTGGATGGAAGTATTTCAATCTCTTTTCCTCCTCTAAGTCTCAATTTGAGCTTTTCTCTGTTTAGGGGCTTCATTATTGAGCTCCTCAAGCTCGTCTGAAGCGTCATAATAGACTTCATCCCTAGTTTCCTCATTTTCTTTGTCACTTATGTCTCTAATGGAGACTTCATCTCGAATTCCCAATTGTCTAACCACAATCCCAGCGTTTGTTTCCTCGCTTTCTGGGTGCTTTCTTTCCTCGTTGTTTTCTTTTGTTTCAACCTCACCGAATCATTTGGAAGGGTGCTATGTCATAGCCCTCCTCATCCATAGAAGATTGTGGGAGTTATATCGTTCACACACACGTCTAGAGTAGCTAAGATGTCTCTCCATCCTACTAGCTCTAGCTCCTCCTCTGGAAAAGGTTCTGGAATATAGGCCTCATTGCCCATATCTTCCTTGTCTTAGTTTCCAATTCTCTTTTCGAGCCCCCTTCTTCTGAAGCTCCAAACATCCAAATTTCTTTGTGAGGACTTATCCAAGATGGAACTGAGGATTTCTCTTGTAGTAGCAGACTCAAAGTCTTCTACAGGAGTTCTAGCCATGTCTCGATAGGAGTGGTTTGCTAGATTGATCCTTGTGATGGCCTCTTATTGCCGTAGGTAAATATAGTTAAAACCCCAATCCTTAATCATTTTGAGCTGTCACATGAATGGTCTTCCAAGAATGATGTCGTAATTTGGACTCTTCCCAAAATCTACCACAGCGAAAGTATGTTGTATTCTACTCCACAAGAAGTGACTACAACTCTTTCTAGACGACCAATGGGTCTTTCTATGTAACCATCATCCAACTGCAATTTCAATTGCATCTTCCTCAACAAAGCTAGCTTTCCCCATGTTTCCCAAACCTTTTTCGTGGTGGCAATGGCAATGCTCACCCCGCTATCTAGGATAGCTAAGGTGCTATTCCACTGGTAGGGTGGTGTTCCCATCTTCACCTTCACAGTATTCACTGAATTTGTTCAAGGAAACTGGCTCAAAGACCTTTCTCATGTTATGTTCTTTGATGGTAGGAATACTATCCAAGATAGGCACAATTCAAGCACTTGCCTACATCCTTCCATAAATCAGGTCTCACCTTAAGCACATCAGCTAAAGGTAGCGTGCACTGGATAGGTGCAGCTAGTAAAGCTAATAAGTTTGCCACATCTAGCATTGGAGGTGCCTCTAGTTTGAGAGGGTAGTTTCTGAACGTCAGAATGAGCTTTGTAGTCACCTAGAAAAGACGGTAAATTCCTTAAGGTTTTTGATTTTCTTTCCTCTGACTTTTCAGAGTCCACATCTGCATATTTTGTTCTCACTTCCAATTCTATAATCTTTTGATCAAAGTCGATTTCAGTGAGATAGGAGATTCATCTGAAGGTGCTACCTCCAGTTTTGCTTTCTGGATGGCTTCCCATAGCATGTTACCCCACTCTTCACTTACTTCGAGCACATGTGACGTTGGCTCTAGGATGGTGGCTGCTTTCTTGTCCAAGTCACTCATGTCTCCTGTCTCATTTTCTTCTTTGTGTATCACTGGTAATCTAGTCCTTCTTATGGTTTCATTGTTTCATTTGTCTTTTTTGACTCAATGATTGGTTTAGGTTTCAATTGATCCGCTAGGGCTTGCATGACTTCCATTATTTTGTTGTATATTTCCAGCTGCCTAGTTTCTTGAACCGGATCTGGGTATGTTCTCCACCTCTCCTATAAGGTTTCTAGAGGTTTCACTCTAGCTTCATAAGCTTTTAACAGTCCTTCCAAAGGCTCAAAATTCTTGTCAGCTAGAACTAATCCTCCTGAGCTCTTTTCCTTTTCTTTTTCTAAGGGTTAAGGTTGTTTCGGCTCCTCATGAGAAAATTGTTCTTTTTTCTTTTGTTTCTTAAATGTTATGCATAATCATGTAATATGGGGTGAATCGATGGTGAGGTGGTTTTACTATTCCCATAAAAGAAGAGGCAAAACCATGTAGGCAAAGGCCATATACATATAATGAAACATTTGCTAGAAGAATCAAGGAGGAGATAGACAAGCTTAAAGAAGCTGAGTTTATCTGTGAGATAGAGCATACTGACTGGGTGTCACTGGGTGTCACCCATTGTAGTTGTTCCTAAAAAGAACGGTAAACTATGCGTGTGTGTGAATCTCAAGAAGGTAAATGCCGCTACGATTAGGGATAACTATCCTCTTTGATCACTGACCACGTTATAGAAAGAGTAGCTGGAAAGGCTGCTTATAGCTTCTTAGATGGATTCTCGGGTTACAACCAAGTTTCCATAGAACCAAAGGATCAACACAAGACTGCTTTTGCCACAGAATGGGGTATATTTGCGTATAGAGTCATGCCATTTGGCTTGACCAATGCACCTGCCACATTTCAGAGTTTAATGAGTCATGCTTTTAAGGAATATCTACGGGATTTCCTTGAGGTCTATATGGACGACTTGTGCATACATTCCGCAGAACGAGCTCAGCACATTAAGCATCTAAAGCTAATTTTTGAAAAATGCAGAGTATACGGGATTTGCTTAAATCCTGAGAAATGTGTTTTTATGGTCAGACAAGGCAAAATTTTGGTCCATATTGTCTCTAAAAACGGCATCTCAACTGATTTTGAGAAGATCAAGGTGATTATCAAATTGCCAAGACCACAGAACGCTAAACAAGTTCAAGGCTTTATGGGACATTGCGGGTACTACCGTAGATTTATCTACTTGTATGCCATATCGTTTGGGCCTCTAGTGTTGGAGGTGTCATTGTTTATGGCATAATTGGATCAAAACACAACACTCACATTTTGTCCTTTGCACCAATTTGTTGTAAAGTCCAAAACCGCTTTTGTGTGTTTTCTTCTTCCAATTTAACCTGCAAGATGTGTGTTTTCTTCTTCCAATTTAACCTGCAAGATGATAAAATATGATTGGTTAGACTTCTAGTTTGTGTGCTCCAAGGTTTTGCAGGGACGTGCTCAAACTAAGCTAAAATGTATATATAAATGCTAGTAACTTTAACATAATCATTCCATTCAATGTGTTTCGATGTCCGTGGGTCCCCACCACAGCAACTTGATGTTTTATCTATCTTTTGGTTTTTCTGGTTTTTATCTAAATTGAAGTTTTAAAGTTAAAGTTTCTGGAGGAACATTGTGCAGGGTTTGGATGTATGTCCTGGATGTACGTCCAGGTTCTGTGGATGCAGGATCTGTTGAGGATGCTGCTGCTCCCAGTAGCTCTACTGTTACTTCTGTTTTACAGGTTCACGCAGCACTACTGTTGGTGCTGCTGTTTTACCCACTGCTGAACAAGCTCGTTGGGATGGTAAAGATATGCAGGCTCATGCCTTGATTGCACTTTCTGTCAAACGGAATATCACCCCACACATTCGTTCAGCTACTTCACCAAAACAGGCTTGGGATACTCTAGCTCATTTTATGCAGGTTGTAATGAGGCAAAAATCTCATACCTGTGTAAAGAGCTAGAATCGAAGATTATGCAGGAAAAATGCGTAAAACTTCTTGTGTCTTATTATCCAGAAAGTAGGCGCATCTATATTTGATTGAGGGCAAGTATGTTAATTTTTTTCATACGCATTCATACACCATACGTTGCATACGTCTACATGGTGGAACATAGTACATACAAGTATGAAAAAAACTCTGGTCAAGATTTGTGTGTTTTTGAAAGTGTTGTGCCCTTGGTTCTATATGAAATTTTATGTTTTTGAATTCGATGTAGGTAATGCCAATGACATGACTTTTTCTGCTTTATGAATGGACCTTTTTCATCTTTGGCTTGCTGTATGGATGGTATTTGGAAGCCACGTGTATGTGGGGAAGGGATCGTCGATTTATGCAAGTGCCTCACTTCATTAAAATTGTGGCAAAGGTATTTCTATAGGTTTTTCATACGTCAGACATACGAAATACGCATACGCATACGCATACGACATACGACATATGCATACGGGTATGAAAGTATGTTTGAAGTATGGTATTTTCTCATCATCATACGCAAGCCCTCACAAGAAGTTTTAGAAAAAATCCCACTATAATTCCCGCTTTACCTATCATGGCAGCATCATGAGCTTCTGTACGGGAGGCACTGCGTACCTAGCTAGGTGCGGTTGGGGGCAGGGGAATGCTGGCGGGAATGATTGGGAGGTACACTGATTATCATCCATACTGTGTCGAGCCATGTTGCTGTAGATACTAGTAACAAAATAACACTGTACATAGATCTCAACCACATGGCTCCTCCCCCCCCTTCCTCCACACTCTTTTGTTTTGACATCTCCCCTCCTTTTTCCTCCACTCAGCACAATGTAGGGTATTTTTATGTCCCCTCTCTTTAGACCTTCAATAAAATTCTCACTCCCCCCTCTCTAATCTTGCTAATTTTACACACTACCTAATTCTCACTCCCCCCTCTCTACTCTAGCTAATTTTACCCTCCCTAATTCTCAAAAAATTGTTAATCTTCCTACACGTATAGCCCCTCTTCTCCACCTAAAACTCTCTCTCTCTCTCTCTCTCTCTCTCTCTCTCTCTCTCTCTCTCTCTCTCTCTCTCTCTCTCTCTCTCTCTCTCTCTCTCCTCCCTATTATCTATCCTTCTTGCACTTGTAACCTCTATTCACATTTGTAGTGAAATTTTCTCTCCCCTCTATATAGACCTCCAATGAGTTTGTCACTCCTCTATCTCTACTCTAGCTCATTTTACCCTCCCTCATTCTCAACCACTTCTTTGTCTTCCTACACCTGTAGCCTCTCTTCTCCAATTACAACTCTCTCTCTCTCTCTCTCTCTCTCTCTCTCTCTCTCTCTCTCTCTCTCTCTCTCTCTCTCTCTCTCTTCTCCAATTACAACTCTCACATGTAACGCTTTCGAGAGAACCACGCTGCATAGATCGTTCTTTCACCGTAGCTACCCTTTCCCACCATGGGGGAGGAGACTCTTTGTATATCTGGAAGGTCCCATGGGTCATAATTTGGCTTTTCGTGGACGATAATAAACTACTCTACTCTACTTTACTCTCTCTCTCTATTATTTATCCTTCTTGCACTTGTAACCTCTCTTATCAACTTGCTTGATAAAAACCCTTGCCTGCCCAACAATACCTTTAAAAATGACATTATCTACATACATATCACCAAGCCATCTAATGAACTCATCATTTTTAGGGGGTTTTCCCATTAAAAACATGTATGCACCACATGTGATGGCCTTATGGAGCTCGGCCATAGCTTTAGGCATAGAGATTTCCATGGTAGTCTTGAAGACTTTTGTGTGCTTTGCAAGCTTAATTGTGTTCTTAGATAATTGCTTGTGACAATCTCAACCTGTAAGTACTCTCCCGTCGCCTCTTGCACACCACCCTACAAAGCTATCTACACATAAGAAATTATATCCTTGTTAGTATCTAATTCACGTGCTTGCTTCCTGCATGTCCTATCCATATCTGAGAACCCAGAAAAAGAGGTCACGCATGTAGTTTGTAATTTTGTAGGTTTTTGCAGTTTTGCTGTCTTGGTTATCAATTCCTCTTTATACATATTGCCTCTTAAAGCAATGAAAATCCCATGGGAATGTTGAGATGTTTGTACTTGCTAAAAACTAAATTTTAGAACAAATTTAGGGCTATTTTTGTTTTACTAAACTATACAATAGGTAGCACAATAATGGTGTACCCAAAAGAAAATTACACAATCTCAATTCATTGTTGATAAAAACAACTTTGTTTAGAGCTTGGTAATTACAATAAGAAGAGAAGGGGAACCAAGTGCCACATTGGAGGCAAGTAAGAGCTTCAAGGGGTACACTTATAAAATCCTACCTATCATGTGCATTTAAGGGGTATTTAAAAAATTTCTTGTTTGTGTGTACATTTTGAGCCAATAAAATGACCCTTCTCTTGATATAACTTTGACATTTTTCCAAAGTCATTTTTTTATATACTTGTGTGATACAATAGGGGATCACAATAATTAGACTCTTACCACAAAACCATTTTGTATATACTTTTTGATTGGTCCCATACCGTAGACAAGGTAAAAAATATATATGATGGATTTTTTTTCATAATATACGCATCATCCGAGTTATCTAATTATTTTCATTTTATTTATTTTAAATCTATATACATGGCACCTTGTGATTTCTGCTCATTTGGAGCATATCTCAAGTGAGATGGTTGAAAGCATGGTTAGGTGTGGTCCAAAAAGGACTGTCCTATAGACACTACTTAAATAGCACTTTAAGACACCTCAAATCAAAAAATTACATATCATATTATATATCAATAGAAAGATACTGAAAATGAGAATCTAAACTTGTACTTAGCCTGGCAAGTTTTGAACTTACTTGTAGAAATTTTACTAGGTGCCCATTTTTGTTAGGTACTAGAAAAGTTGTACCACCTAACCATTCTTTAGCCCAGATATCAACAATCATTTCTATTTGTTATGTGTACAGTGATTAGTATTGGCCCTAGTGGGGCATGCCCTTGTGATGTTAGGATAGCTAGTGCAACACACAAGAGAGTTCTAGGGCTAGAGGGAGCCAGACTGAAGCATTGAGACAAGGAAAATGGTCAGCAAGTATGTGGGCCACCTAAGAGTGGACACTAGGATAGGTAGACACTTAGTGGTGGGTGGGCACCCTTTATCACATTTAAAGAAATATCATTTGACTCGATTATTCATGTTTACTAACACAAACCAATAGATAAGGGGAGAGTGCTTGTCCAATCCTGGCTATAGAGACTAGGCTCTCTACTCTAGCTCATTTTTCCCTCCCTCATTCCACTTCTTTGTCTTCCTACGCCTATAGCTTGTGGGCATGGGAGAGCCGGCCGCTCTCTAGATTTCAGTAGGACACCCAAGGGAGCAACTCTTGTGGGACCCTTTTGCAGTCCCATATACAGTGTCTTTGCATCTCTTTTTGTATGGCTACAACATGGCCAACAAGCTATTGGGAATCCACTGTAAGACAACCAAACTCCAACCGCCACCCCTCTGTGTGCTAGATGCCAAATGAGAAGAGTGATACACCTCAGTCTCTGGTAGCCCAAGAGTTTAATCCAAAAGTCAATGAGAAACTCTCATGCCTATGCCAATGCTCTCCTGTTGGCTAGAGTGCTACCTATCACTTGCTGTCTGAATGTGTCTCCTAAGCTGTGCAATGTACTGAAAGAATGGGGTCCTAGAGCTATCTAGCGGGATAGCAGGTTTGGGGGTGATACTTTGCTTGATGGGCAGGAGGCACTACACGGACCTATAGATAGTGGGTAGTGGTTTGGTCATGGGGGGATTACTATATGTAAACTCTTTATATCAGGTACATTCAAAGCTTACTTTAAAAACACCTTATCTAAAAAATTTCCATGAATAAACCATACCCTTTTTCTATTCAATTTGTAAATACGCCCTTTAAATGGTACACTTTTGTATGTGAAATATGTGTAAAAAAGGGTTTTAAAAAACACCTTCTATTGAACTCACGTGATAGAGTTACATATTTCATAGTGACACCCCCAAGGGCTTGGTTTACAAAGTTTGGCACACTACGATGGGATATGAGACAGAGGCTGATAGTACAATGTTCACAATGCAGGGAGGTAGGATGTCAATGACTTGGAACAGAGACTAGCCCCACAAGGCTGGGAGTTTTCGCCTTGTACCTCCAAGGGTTTTTTCATCCATAGTTAGAGACCTTTGCTTGAGTGGGGATGTTAGCACTATAGTGTGTCTAACTAAATTTTAGTTCTCACCTATAAATACTAATACTTGGTGTGCTTTATACACATTTTTGGAGAGCTATACTTGGCATATTTTCTTCTCTCTCATGCTTTCATTTCTCCTTGTTCAACAAAAGTTTTATAGCCCATGTTGATGTGCTCCTTCTCCACTTTTACTCTTTATAGCTTTGATTCTAGCAGTTGGGTCATACTCTTTAGCTTGCCTATTTTTTTCTCCTTCATGCTAAGCTCCCACATTCTCCCAAAGATCAAGGCCATGATCCCCTTGTTCATAACACTAGTGAGCATCGATATGTGCTCCTGCATCTTGTCAAGGTCATTCGGGATGTTTGCTAATGTGTAGCTTATAACTTTAGAGCCGATCTATTATTTGACCTCATATCATTGGTATATCTTTTCCAAAGGCCATGCCGCCTCACCCATGGCCCCTTCTAATCCTAAGAGTGGTCTTTGTTCATGAAACATCCATGCATTGACCTCAAAGAGACATTTTAGAGGTGATAGGCCCTTAGTGATGTCAATCCCAAACATGTCATTGTTCAAATTGTAGCTGGTTGTTTCATCAACTTGTCCCACTCTCTCTTCTACTATTAGCCTTGCCTTCTCCACTTCTGCTACTTCAAATTTCCTTCTCCACTTCTTCTACTTCAAATAACCTAATTGCCTTGAGGTTGTCTTTGTGTTCACTTCTCAACTTTTCTCAACCTTTCTCTTTCTATTTTCTTTTTGCCTCTTTTTAGTTAAGAAGGCCCTTCAATATTTTCCCCTCATCCTCAACATCCTTGATGACCTTGTTGAATCTTTTACTTTCCTTGACCCTGTCTTAAGTGTCATGTTTAGGCTTTAGTAACCCAAGCATTCCCCCCAAGTCTATTGTACTTTATAAATGAAATTCCCATTCTTTTTGTAGGGAGTGTTGGATGTACTTCGTGAAGTACTCTGGGTAGTGAATCTTCTTCTTTCCCCTCGTTAAGGCCTACATCATCTCCTTGAAGAAATATTCTTTCCAATCATGAACTATCAAGTTCTTGCACAAGATAGATGTGATTGAGGTTGATCTCATCATGGTATATTGTTCATGTAACTTGACATCCGTAAAAACTCTCTCCTTCCAAGGTGCTGCATTGTGCTTTGGCTTCAACTACTTAAACTACTTAAATTGGAAGGTGGGCTGCTCGCTACCAAGAGAAGATATTTGAATTTCTCTTCTTGGGGACATTGAGAACCTTAACGCATTGCACATTGCATCGAAAGATATCTAGAGTCACTTTATGCATTTTCCCATATATTACCACTCTCCCTCTCTCATTGTTGGCATTGAAGGTCCTGAAGAAGGTGGCCACATTGTCTAGGTCCAAGAAAGTTTTGACCATGTCACTGAGGCCAAGCCTTGAAAAGTTTTGTTATGATCTCTGGCTCCTTTTAAATATCATGGAACTCTTTGTAGTACATCTTGACATTATATCAATTACCATGGTGGAATGTATCTTACGTACCTCCACTTACCATGGTGGAATGTATCTTTGTGCCTTGGACATCGGCAAGCATCTTCTCTATTGGATAGCTTGGACATCGGCAAGCATCTCCTTGGTTTGGAAGGAGGGATTCTCTTTGTTTTTTTGTACCCTTGGCCTTCTCCTTCCATGCCTGGATTGTTGCTGCTCATCTTCTTAATCAAGGGTGTAGAATTTTGGGTCCTCCAAGTAGTAAAGGAAAGATAAGTTGGCTATATAAATCTTGAATTTGAGCTAAGTCAGAAAGCGAGGGGTTGATTTGCCAGAATGTTGGAGACTTCAAAGTCTTCAATGGGGGCATTGGCGTATCCTTCAAGTTTGTTTGGTTGGCATTGAGGTAGAAACTCTCTCTTCATGAGTAGAACCTCCTGCTTTATTAGCGAATAGGGCAATGTAGGCATATGGTAATCTAAGATGAGCCCTTATGGAGTCAAATAGAGTATGCTTGCAGAGTGGAGGATTTTCTTTTCCCATTCTAAGCACTCCTTCACTGTATCCACTTCAAGCTGAATCCGGCTCTGCAGCTCTTTCTCCATATCAACTTGTCGTGGGTCAGCGCTTGTGTATCCAACCATTGTATAGTCTGGCTCATCTTCAACTCCACCCAGACCCGCCGTGCTAGTTCCTGCAGTATCAGTCTCTACTGGGAGTGGCTCAAAATAATGCAGCTCGGGGGCTGGCATATCAAGTGGTGGTGGCACTAGCCTATTCTGAAGAAGAATTTCTTTGTTGGCAAGATCTTGCTTTACTTTCACTAGCTCTTCCTTTAGCTCTTTAATCTCTTTATCTTTGGCAGCCTCCCGATGCATGAAACCTGTAATAAGCATGGTGATTCTCTACATCTTCTCCAAATCTAGTTGCTTTTCCAACTCTTGTACTTTGTTATCTGGCGTTACGGTCCCAACGATAGGGTTCGTAAGAAATTGGCATGTAGTGCTTTCAGCTTACTCCAAACGTGTCTGGTTTATTGTATCCTTATACGCTTGAAACTATTTCTTTATGCACTCGATTACTTTAGCAAATTCCTCCAAACTTTTCTTGAATCTAGATGGATTTATCCATGTATGCTTGAAAGTATTCCTTTATGCACTCAGTTGCTTTAGCAAATTCCTCAAAGTTTTTCTAGAATCTAGTTGGCTTCTTAATGGGTAGCTTTTCTTTTTCTTGTGGAAGGAGCTTGATATGTGAGTAGAAGCTAGAGCTAGCACATGCTCCTCTACAAGTGGGTCATGAGTCATTTTGGCAAACATTCTATCTAGGCTAGGACCTTTTGAGCTTCCCTCCATGTTCTTGATTGTGCTCTTGCTATCCAAGAATATACTTGTGGGCCTTAAGTAGCTTTTTGCTCTTCATTTGTTGCTCTTGATGTGCCTTGGTTCTAAGTTTTCTCTCAATGAGCCTCTCAACTTTTCCTTCTTCTTCCTTACTATCTTCAAAATCTTGGCTTGCCATTGTGCAATATTAATAATGGCCTCTATTATTAGAGGATTGCGTCTTGTTGTTACTCTTTTAGGGAAAATGGCCATAAACACATGTGGCAACTTGTCCAGAGCTCTAATGCAATAGTAGGAAATCCTTGTTAATGCATAAACACCTTCTAAATAGGTCTTTATTCTTTCTCTTCATCTTGCCCTGCTCTGCTTTGCATACTTCTTGAAACATCCATGGGGTAAAGTCAAGCAACTTTGACAAGCCTAAGTGAGATTTCACAAAAAGTGTGGAAACTAGTTTCAAGAAAATAGTGTATTGGTTGGGGAAGGCCAGTTGAAAATTATGTATGAAAATTTGAAGTTCTCAATGCTTGGGGTGTTCACTATATGTAAACCCTCTATATCACGTGCGTACAAGGCCTATTTTAAAAATCCCTTATCTGTGAATTTTTCATGAATAAAATAAACCCTATTTCTATTCAACTGTAAATACCCCCTTTAAATACCCTTCTGTATGTAAAAAATGTGTAAAAATGAGATTAAATAAATCCCTTCTATTGAACCCACGTGATACATTTACATATTTTTGAGTGATCACCCCGAGGCTCAATGCAAATTTTGGTATTTAATATCATTGAAGCCCAAGGGTATTTAAAAATACTCTTATTAAGATATTTCGTATTCTGAACACAAGAACTTTTCACTTTTTCAATAAAAACCCCTTATGTATGTAAATAAAAACCCCTTACGTAAATATTCATGTAAGTCTATTTATATATGTAAATAGTCAAGTAAGTCTATTCAAGCATAAAACCCTTTTGTTGAACAACTGTGCTATCTTACATATCCTTTGGTGGACCCCTAGGCCATCTATATCACTATATTAGCGACCCTTGTGGTCTTTGGAGTGTTCGGGAAAAATGTGTCTCAGTTAGCAACTCTGCCTTTTACAATTCCAAAAATGCCGGTTTGATTGGGAGAGAAAAGGAAATTTTCCTGTATAAAAATTTATAGAAAGAGTGTGAAATCTTAGAAAAGTATGGTTATTTTTCCATTATTGCCGAATAAAAAATGTATCAAAAGGAAATGTGCTCTTTAGAAAAATGTTTTTTCCCAAACACTAGGTCTTTGTTTTGTCATGAAATTTATGCACAGGCTTGCTAGGGCCTTTTCACATCAGCTACTAGTAGAGTAACTTCTAATTTGCCAAGTGCTTGTTGCTTCTAATTTGCCAAGTGCTTAGAGTTTAACAATGCTTATGATATCTTTCTCAGTGAATTTCCCCCATCTCTTTACTTGAATCTAATAAAAAACCCCTATATAGCTTTTTAAAAAAAACCTGGAACGTTCAGTACGCATACTTTTGGCATTCCGTACCTGACATTCCTGCCGTACCTAGCTGCTATGGATGGAAAAATAAAAGAAACCCCCCCGTTTGCAGGGCCAGCAGCCCTGCTATCCCAAGCATCATGGCCATCCCGAATCCAACTAACCACCTCTTGGCTGAGACCACATACACGACCAAGGTTTCCACCAATGCCATTCCTATATTGTTGAAGATCAAGTATCAAGTGAAGAACAATGCCTTCTCCCCCTCTATACTGAATTGATACAATGGGACCCAAAGCTCTCTTAAGATTTCCCCACCCTGTAAGATCCCCCTGTTCCCACCGAGCAACGGATTCGGTACTAGCAGCGGAAGTAGCACTTCTCGCACGGGACAGGGGTCCCACATTCGGGGCCTCGTCCACGGATATCCGGACAAGAGACTAATCCGTCGGTTTTTCCAAATCCGAACCCGGAAAAAACTTCCCTTACCCGGAAAGCACGGGCGATTCCACCAGGATAATTTTTTACTCTAACGTAGTCAAGATCATTACTGATCACGCTGATCCAACTGCACCTATAAAGATACTCGGTCGGATCAAGGAAGAAACTTGCACTTGGATCATTGGGATCAACGCTTTTTTCCCCATCAAGAGGCACAGCCGTTGATTCCTATCCATAGAACAATTACTATCCGGGACTTACTTCATCTATCGTAATAACAGAAATTGAGTCTCGGTTTATGGATCCATCAGTCCAGCCTAACCCCATCCGATCCCATGGGTTAGCCAACCGCCCAACCACTGTAGTGATGGGATCCAATTTGGAATTTGGTTAGGTTTTGTCCCGGGTACCAAGGAAAAGAGTTCCAAGGCCCCCTAGCCGGAATTTCATGCAAACATAAAACTAGCCACACCACTTACACACCCAATATGAAAATTGCCTTTTTCTTAGCATCAACTAACTTTAAAACAATCCTTTAATGAAACCATAGTACCACTGATCACAATCTCCCAATTTATCCAGTTGATTCATAATTTCCCATCATTCCTTCATCAAAGTATCTATGGCATCATTGGCAACTAGAACGCTCACCACCTGTCCACACGGAGGCCGTTTCCATAGTTCCTAGCCCATAATACTCGGCAATATAATCACTTATCAAGATGGACTCTCGTTGAAGATCAGCAAGATCAACCAACAGATCCATATAAAAGAGCCATGGACTCATCCGTTGAGGACCAGCAAGGTCAGTCAACCAGATCCATGCCCGGTTTCACAAAACAACTCTTACTCCTTGTTCCAATATCTTCCTCGACGCACGCGTGGGTATCCTAGGCGACCCAGAGCCCGAGCACCGTATGGTCAGCACCCTCTAGGATCCTTCGCAGGTGACCTAGCGCTTCACTCATAGGCCGCTTCCTTGGTCCCTCATCCACCGTACCGGAAGCTCACCATTTTAATCGAACCGAGGCTGGTCAAGACCTCGGTCGACCTTGCTACGCGAGACGTCCTCCATTGACTCTCCGTCAGCAGTTGCAACTTTATCAGTTAGGTCTCCACGACCTTAATCACAAGACGGTCAAAATGCTTCCCCAGCATTCTTGACATAAAACAGTCATTTACAAACAGCATTTACAAACAGTTTACAAATACAGTTTCTATATTAACTCTCATTTTTCCACATTATCCCTCATTAATCCACATTACTTATTCCACATTCCATGTATATGTGTACTCATCCAATCACCTCCTTTTCCATCTCTTCACTTCAGATTCCTTCACATCACATATCATATATTCACATCCATATCCACATCCATACATCCACATCCACATCCACATTCACATCCATACATCCACATCTACATGCTTATCTCCATTTTCACATCCTCATTTATACATCCACATCCCATATCCACATTCATACATACACATCCATATATCCACATCTACATCCACATACATACATACATCCACATCCACATTCCACATTCACATCTATACATCCACATCTACATTCACATTCACATACATCCACATCCACATTCCCATACATCCACATCTATACATCCACATTTCACATTCACATCTACATTCACATTCACATACATCCACATCTACATTCACATTCACATACATCCACATCCCCATTCCCATTCACATCTATACATCCACATCTATATCCACATACATACATACATCCACATCCACATTCCACATTCACATCTATACATCCACATCTACATCCACATTCACATACATCCACATCCACATTTCCATTCACATCTATACATCCACATCCATTCACATCTATACATCCACATCTACATCCACATTTACATCTATGCATATACATCTTCATGCATATATCCATTTTCATGTTCATACATCCACACTCCCATCTCCATATCCACACATCCACATACATACATCCATTTTCTCATTCCCATTTATATAACCCCATATACTTTCACATCTAATCTTTTACATCACATCCATTCTCGCCCTATCACAACCCATATACATCTTATCCTATCACATACACTTCTTACCTCATCCCCCCATACACATCTTAATTCATCTTATCACATCCTAACTTATTTCATAAGCATCTTATCACCTCTTATCACACCTCTTATCACATCCTATCACTTTCCATACGTATCTTATCAATTCTTATCACATCTCATACACCTCTTATCACATCTTATCACATTTCATATCTTTTTTTTTAAAAAAAGAGAATTCTTTTATTTGATATAAGATTTCTCTACACATTTATTTATACATAAATTCCATTTAAGGAGACTAACACTTTCGAAATTAAAATCAATCTTTTATGCATCTTCTTCTGCATGATTTCAATTTGGTAGGGAATTATACTTTTAGAATAAAAGAATTTCTCTTATGCATCTAAGTTAAGCATAAAATCCATTTATGAGGAAAATCATACTTTTAGTATAAAAAGAATATCTTTTATGCATACCTATATACATGAAATCTAATATGATAAAAGTAACACTTTTGATATAAAAATTTTTCCTTTATGCATACTTCTATGCATGAAAATTAAAAATGATAAAAGTAACACTTTTGATATAAAAATTTTCCTTTATGCATACTTCTATGCATGAAAATTAAAAATGATAAAAGTAACACTTTTGATATAAAAATTTTCTTTTATGCATACTTTTATGTATGAAATAAAAATGATAAAAGTAACACTTTTGATATAAAAATTTATCCATTATGCATACTTCTATGCATGAAATAAAAATGATAAAAGTAACACTTTTGATATAAAAATTTATCCATTATGCATACTTCTATGCATGAAAATAAAAATGGTAAAAATAACACTTTTGATATAAAAATTTATCCTTTATGCATACTTCTATGCATGAAAGTAAAAATGATAAAAGTAACACTTTTGATATAAAAATTTATCCATTATGCATACTTCTATGCATGAAAATAAAAATGGTAAAAATAACACTTTTGATATAAAAATTTATCCTTTATACATAATATTAAAATTTAATTTCTCCATGATTATAATGAAATTCTTTCAATTAATCTAGGATGATGATTCCTAGAATATGGTAGGAAGTCCTCTTTTTATGCTTTGAATGAAAATTTTTTATGCATAATTTTTATAAAAATTTTGCCATAGCTCCGCTGCTATGACTGATAAATCTCAATTTTTCTAAGGGATAAAGCTTATCATTAAGGAAATAATTAAAATGATTCTCTAATTGGACCCTTAATCCATAATGGATTGAATCATCAATATACATAAACTAAAAGCATAAGAAAAAGCCATTAATTTGGCCTCAAGTATAGCTTTATCTTGGGTTAAGGAAAAGCTTTATGAAAAGCTTGATTTGGATTGAGAATGGGTCATGAGTATGACCATTTCTTGAGTGAGAGAGAGAATTTACATAAGAATCATTAGAATTTAAACATAAATGAAAATTAACTTCAATAGCATTTATTAAATTATGTAACTCTTCACTACTATTCAAACTTCAATAGCATTTAAAAAAAACCATACCAATTAAACTTCTCAAGCTTGAGAGGGGTTGAGAAGAGAGAAACATAGAGAAATTATAGAAAGATGAATATTCACTAATTACCTTACAACTTGCTTGATTCTTTGTTCACGGTAGAGGCCCCCAACCAATCAATTGGTTAAGTATGTTGATGGAGCCACTAATGGGGATTGAAGAAAGAGGGAAGCTCCAAAAACTAGTGAATTATTAAATGAATTCATAGTTCTTGGCTTAGGTGGAGTAGAGTAACGATGCATAAACACTATATATTTTTCAACAAGGGTGAGGCTTCTATTTATAGGAAAAATTGAGCTCCTAACCAAACAAACTGATTCTAGAATTTTCTAAATCAGTTTGGTCAATATTTGACCATTTTTAGGTCAGTTAAGCTAACTTTTTGGAACTAGACTTGAATGAGGAGAGAGGAGAGATGAAATATCTCAATTTTTATGAGTTTAAAACTCATTCAAGCATGTGAAATATGCACCTCCTTTAAAGAACTCCCCTTCCTTACATATGTCATATTTTTAATATTGCTCATAGTTTTTTACTAATAAACCTTGTACATTTTCAACTCTTCATCTTATGTGAAATATGCACCTCCTTTAAAGAACTCCCCTTCCTTACATATGTCATACTTTTAATATTGCTCATAATTTTTTATTAATAAACCTTGTACATTTTCAACTCTTCATCTTATGTGAAATATGCACCTCCTTTAAAGAACTCCTCTTCCTTACATATGTCATACTTTTAATATTGCTCATAATTTTTTACTAATAAACCTTGTACATTTTCAACTCTTCATCTTATGTGAGCATTTACTCATTTTTGGGTATTTTCTTTTTACAAGTTGGATTAATCTCCTCCCTACACATGGATTGATGCTATTGGTCCATAGGAACCTTAATTGGACCATAGTCTAAAGATTTCTGAAAATCTAGACCCTTAGGCTAAGGTTCTTTATAGCTATTTTCAATTAATTCCAATTGCACATTGGAAAATTCTTTTTGAATTTCTGTTTCAGGGGAACTCATCTGAATTAGAAGAGATATTTTTCTATCCAAAAATATTCAAAATCTAAATATTCTCTCTCTAGAATATTTTTCTCTCTCTGGGCTAAAACAGATAGAAACAAGGTCTTTATATTTCTGAAGAGGGATTGATTACAGGGAAAGATACTAGACATCAAAAAGGGGGTGGGGGAGGAATCTTACATTCTACCCCACTTAAAAAAATGCGAGATGTCCTCATCTCGCAAACTGGGATAATTTCGCAAGATGCACGAATATGAGACTTAGAGAAAAATTTTAATCAAGATTAACCACCAAGATAAGTCTTAAAGAGAGCAAGATTCAAAATACGAACAAGATTTAAACTTTATTCATTCTCGGAACTTATACAGTAAAGATAGAGGAACTCTTTACACTTCCATAAGCCCGTCCATCATATGGTCACAAAAGCAGTCCTCACAAGCTGCACAAGTATAAGGTAACTCATCTATGGGAATGATTCTGTGGGTTATTGCTGCGCCTATCTCAGTGGTATGAGGTGTTCTAAGAAAAGGATCTCTGAGAGGCAAGCCAAAAACGGGGTAAAGGCATATCTTCTCATGAGGAAGAAAACACGCCAGTAAGAAGACCCGCTCAGAAAACCCAGGATGCCTTGATCTCATGACGCAGTAGTATCGGGGACCCAAACCCAAAGCTTCAATAACCATGGCCAAGCGGACATTGTTACGAAAGTGCTGCTGACCCCAGGGTGTTACCCTAGTTATGTCTTGATAGGTCCGCCATTTTGTCTGCGCTACAGAAGTTCCCAAGTGAGGGAAAAGTGAGCGCTCATACTGCTCTATAAAATCTTTCTTCACAGACTCCCTTGCATCTTGAAGGTGAGAAATCATCATGGATAAAACTAATTCTTGTTGCCAAGCCATGAAGGAGATTAAGAAAGAAAGGAGATCGATAGAAGTAAGATTACTGTGAACGACAAGTAAAAGTTACGACTTATATAAAGGAAGGAGCTAGCGTAACTTAGAAGCCAACGGTAACTTGCCACTGAAGTTTTACCGTCTTTCCATGATTTGGGTTTGGCACATTTCTCTATAGAAGGCATTCAAACTTTGAGATGAGGAGATAAAAGAAGCTCGTAAGCTAAATCACCTACTTTCTTTGGTCCACAATATCTGGGAGATAACTTCTTCCCAAGAGATAAAGAACTTCTTTTGGGCCGTACTCGAATGAAGACCAAAACCTTGATATCCAAAACATCGATTCTCCTTCTGAACTCATTGTTCTGAATCTTAAAACAGGTGGGACTCTTGAGAAGTATTCAGGAAAAAGGTTCTTCCTTTTTTAAACAGAATCTTTCTTTTATTTTAGAGAGAGAATAATTATAAGATCAGAAAGGGAGATTCTTACTCCTGTATACCTCTAAGGCTGGGGGAGAATCTTACATTCTACCCCACTTGAAAAGTGCGAGATGTCCTCATCTCGCAAGGTAGAGGACAACTCTTTTTCTTAAGATCCAATTTATTCTGGGGTTCCTTATATTCTGGTCAACCCAACAGAATACGGGGATAATTATCCCTTATATAGAACTCATCATTAAATAACAATTCATTCAGATCATATCATTCATATCTTTAACACGATAATGGTCCATTAGTCTAAAAATTTTCCTTCTGAACATTCCTCCACAGGAATTTTAGTTAAGCAAGTTCTCAATTTGTCATCCCTTAACTTAATCTACCGTCTCAAGTGTTAACAGTAGCAATCTGACAGCACAATCCACTAATCTCATAGTGATTTGCTGAAATCATTATCATCATTCCAGTTATGAATATCATCACTGGGACTCGTCCCATTCATCCTCATTGTGGTTTCGCTCAGCTTATTACATTTCAACTAAATTTCGAAAATCGTCATTTTTCAATCAGAATCCAATTCAATTCATCAATTCTCAAACAGAATTAAAAATCATATCAACCACATTCGAAATCATCATCTGGATAGCATTAACGCTTATAATTTCAAGTCTTAGATTTACTCGTATATACTATCGGTAAAGAGCTGCAGTTATACCCTCGGTATATACGGATAGTCATGATACTCGAAACTATAAGGTAAATACCATCATGTCTAGGTCTCAAGCAAGTCAGGGTTCCATACAATTGCGGTACTTCCAATTGAAGACCCAATTACTAATTTACGAATTTCAATTTGAATTAACAATTTGTATGAATTATATCAAACAATTACAACCTTTTTGTGCGTCTTGATAAACTTTTGACATAATTTGCTCCTCAGTTGATCTTATTGGAGATCTATGACTTAAGTCTGATAAATAGATTTTTCTTTATCCGATCGTCCGTAAAAAAAACATTTGTATATTTATATACAAGTTGCAATAATTACATAGAGTGGTTCGGCTCCAAAATTCAAAATCTCTTCGAGAGACGTATAAGACGACGGTACTGGGCCATAGTCATGCCCTGTTACATAAGTTCTCTAACTGCGAAGGAAATTATTATTTTCTCCTTAGGGATAAATCGACTAAGGAGTCTATAAATTTGACATGAAAGTCTGAAATTTCGAGGTGTCGAATGATATAGAATGACACCACGCACCATTTTCAGCTTTAACAGGATCATAGTCAATGAGAGATTCTGCCACAGCATTGTACGGCGGTTGCAATGAGCGTGGACATATTGCCCTGCAACCCACTTATGTTGTATTCTCTCCACTGGGGTAGGAAAATATAAATCCTTGAAATGGCGTGTAAGTCTTACTCGGCTTGTTTGAGTTGAAGCGGAAGAGATGAGATGCTCGAAGGCAAATGTAATCATATCTTGAGACTGGGTGAGGTCGGGAATACCAGATAAATGTGGAACTTCCATCTATAAAAACAATTTCTTTGATTAAAATTTCTTCATTAAAGAAGCTTACGGGATGAAAATACATTATGAAAATGCTGTTTCTGAATTCTTATTACCAATTTCAGATAAGAATTTAATTATCTTTATTAGCTTTCAAAAGCGGCTCTGATACCAACTGTAAGATCCCCCTGTTCCCACCGAGCAACGGATTCGGTACTAGCAGCGGAAGTAGCACTTCTCGCACGGGACAGGGGTCCCACATTCGGGGCCTCGTCCACGGATATCCGGACAAGAGACTAATCCGTCGGTTTTTCCAAATCCGAACCCGGAAAAAACTTCCCTTACCCGGAAAGCACGGGCGATTCCACCAGGATAATTTTTTACTCTAACGTAGTCAAGATCATTACTGATCACGCTGATCCAACTGCACCTATAAAGATACTCGGTCGGATCAAGGAAGAAACTTGCACTTGGATCATTGGGATCAACGCTTTTTTCCCCATCAAGAGGCACAGCCGTTGATTCCTATCCATAGAACAATTACTATCCGGGACTTACTTCATCTATCGTAATAACAGAAATTGAGTCTCGGTTTATGGATCCATCAGTCCAGCCTAACCCCATCCGATCCCATGGGTTAGCCAACCGCCCAACCACTGTAGTGATGGGATCCAATTTGGAATTTGGTTAGGTTTTGTCCCGGGTACCAAGGAAAAGAGTTCCAAGGCCCCCTAGCCGGAATTTCATGCAAACATAAAACTAGCCACACCACTTACACACCCAATATGAAAATTGCCTTTTTCTTAGCATCAACTAACTTTAAAACAATCCTTTAATGAAACCATAGTACCACTGATCACAATCTCCCAATTTATCCAGTTGATTCATAATTTCCCATCATTCCTTCATCAAAGTATCTATGGCATCATTGGCAACTAGAACGCTCACCACCTGTCCACACGGAGGCCGTTTCCATAGTTCCTAGCCCATAATACTCGGCAATATAATCACTTATCAAGATGGACTCTCGTTGAAGATCAGCAAGATCAACCAACAGATCCATATAAAAGAGCCATGGACTCATCCGTTGAGGACCAGCAAGGTCAGTCAACCAGATCCATGCCCGGTTTCACAAAACAACTCTTACTCCTTGTTCCAATATCTTCCTCGACGCACGCGTGGGTATCCTAGGCGACCCAGAGCCCGAGCACCGTATGGTCAGCACCCTCTAGGATCCTTCGCAGGTGACCTAGCGCTTCACTCATAGGCCGCTTCCTTGGTCCCTCATCCACCGTACCGGAAGCTCACCATTTTAATCGAACCGAGGCTGGTCAAGACCTCGGTCGACCTTGCTACGCGAGACGTCCTCCATTGACTCTCCGTCAGCAGTTGCAACTTTATCAGTTAGGTCTCCACGACCTTAATCACAAGACGGTCAAAATGCTTCCCCAGCATTCTTGACATAAAACAGTCATTTACAAACAGCATTTACAAACAGTTTACAAATACAGTTTCTATATTAACTCTCATTTTTCCACATTATCCCTCATTAATCCACATTACTTATTCCACATTCCATGTATATGTGTACTCATCCAATCACCTCCTTTTCCATCTCTTCACTTCAGATTCCTTCACATCACATATCATATATTCACATCCATATCCACATCCATACATCCACATCCACATCCACATTCACATCCATACATCCACATCTACATGCTTATCTCCATTTTCACATCCTCATTTATACATCCACATCCCATATCCACATTCATACATACACATCCATATATCCACATCTACATCCACATACATACATACATCCACATCCACATTCCACATTCACATCTATACATCCACATCTACATTCACATTCACATACATCCACATCCACATTCCCATACATCCACATCTATACATCCACATTTCACATTCACATCTACATTCACATTCACATACATCCACATCTACATTCACATTCACATACATCCACATCCCCATTCCCATTCACATCTATACATCCACATCTATATCCACATACATACATACATCCACATCCACATTCCACATTCACATCTATACATCCACATCTACATCCACATTCACATACATCCACATCCACATTTCCATTCACATCTATACATCCACATCCATTCACATCTATACATCCACATCTACATCCACATTTACATCTATGCATATACATCTTCATGCATATATCCATTTTCATGTTCATACATCCACACTCCCATCTCCATATCCACACATCCACATACATACATCCATTTTCTCATTCCCATTTATATAACCCCATATACTTTCACATCTAATCTTTTACATCACATCCATTCTCGCCCTATCACAACCCATATACATCTTATCCTATCACATACACTTCTTACCTCATCCCCCCATACACATCTTAATTCATCTTATCACATCCTAACTTATTTCATAAGCATCTTATCACCTCTTATCACACCTCTTATCACATCCTATCACTTTCCATACGTATCTTATCAATTCTTATCACATCTCATACACCTCTTATCACATCTTATCACATTTCATATCTTTTTTTTTAAAAAAGAGAATTCTTTTATTTGATATAAGATTTCTCTACACATTTATTTATACATAAATTCCATTTAAGGAGACTAACACTTTCGAAATTAAAATCAATCTTTTATGCATCTTCTTCTGCATGATTTCAATTTGGTAGGGAATTATACTTTTAGAATAAAAGAATTTCTCTTATGCATCTAAGTTAAGCATAAAATCCATTTATGAGGAAAATCATACTTTTAGTATAAAAAGAATATCTTTTATGCATACCTATATACATGAAATCTAATATGATAAAAGTAACACTTTTGATATAAAAATTTTTCCTTTATGCATACTTCTATGCATGAAAATTAAAAATGATAAAAGTAACACTTTTGATATAAAAATTTTCCTTTATGCATACTTCTATGCATGAAAATTAAAAATGATAAAAGTAACACTTTTGATATAAAAATTTTCTTTTATGCATACTTTTATGTATGAAATAAAAATGATAAAAGTAACACTTTTGATATAAAAATTTATCCATTATGCATACTTCTATGCATGAAATAAAAATGATAAAAGTAACACTTTTGATATAAAAATTTATCCATTATGCATACTTCTATGCATGAAAATAAAAATGGTAAAAATAACACTTTTGATATAAAAATTTATCCTTTATGCATACTTCTATGCATGAAAGTAAAAATGATAAAAGTAACACTTTTGATATAAAAATTTATCCATTATGCATACTTCTATGCATGAAAATAAAAATGGTAAAAATAACACTTTTGATATAAAAATTTATCCTTTATACATAATATTAAAATTTAATTTCTCCATGATTATAATGAAATTCTTTCAATTAATCTAGGATGATGATTCCTAGAATATGGTAGGAAGTCCTCTTTTTATGCTTTGAATGAAAATTTTTTATGCATAATTTTTATAAAAATTTTGCCATAGCTCCGCTGCTATGACTGATAAATCTCAATTTTTCTAAGGGATAAAGCTTATCATTAAGGAAATAATTAAAATGATTCTCTAATTGGACCCTTAATCCATAATGGATTGAATCATCAATATACATAAACTAAAAGCATAAGAAAAAGCCATTAATTTGGCCTCAAGTATAGCTTTATCTTGGGTTAAGGAAAAGCTTTATGAAAAGCTTGATTTGGATTGAGAATGGGTCATGAGTATGACCATTTCTTGAGTGAGAGAGAGAATTTACATAAGAATCATTAGAATTTAAACATAAATGAAAATTAACTTCAATAGCATTTATTAAATTATGTAACTCTTCACTACTATTCAAACTTCAATAGCATTTAAAAAAAACCATACCAATTAAACTTCTCAAGCTTGAGAGGGGTTGAGAAGAGAGAAACATAGAGAAATTATAGAAAGATGAATATTCACTAATTACCTTACAACTTGCTTGATTCTTTGTTCACGGTAGAGGCCCCCAACCAATCAATTGGTTAAGTATGTTGATGGAGCCACTAATGGGGATTGAAGAAAGAGGGAAGCTCCAAAAACTAGTGAATTATTAAATGAATTCACAGTTCTTGGCTTAGGTGGAGTAGAGTAACGATGCATAAACACTATATATTTTTCAACAAGGGTGAGGCTTCTATTTATAGGAAAAATTGAGCTCCTAACCAAACAAACTGATTCTAGAATTTTCTAAATCAGTTTGGTCAATATTTGACCATTTTTAGGTCAGTTAAGCTAACTTTTTGGAACTAGACTTGAATGAGGAGAGAGGAGAGATGAAATATCTCAATTTTTATGAGTTTAAAACTCATTCAAGCATGTGAAATATGCACCTCCTTTAAAGAACTCCCCTTCCTTACATATGTCATATTTTTAATATTGCTCATAGTTTTTTACTAATAAACCTTGTACATTTTCAACTCTTCATCTTATGTGAAATATGCACCTCCTTTAAAGAACTCCCCTTCCTTACATATGTCATACTTTTAATATTGCTCATAATTTTTTATTAATAAACCTTGTACATTTTCAACTCTTCATCTTATGTGAAATATGCACCTCCTTTAAAGAACTCCTCTTCCTTACATATGTCATACTTTTAATATTGCTCATAATTTTTTACTAATAAACCTTGTACATTTTCAACTCTTCATCTTATGTGAGCATTTACTCATTTTTGGGTATTTTCTTTTTACAAGTTGGATTAATCTCCTCCCTACACATGGATTGATGCTATTGGTCCATAGGAACCTTAATTGGACCATAGTCTAAAGATTTCTGAAAATCTAGACCCTTAGGCTAAGGTTCTTTATAGCTATTTTCAATTAATTCCAATTGCACATTGGAAAATTCTTTTTGAATTTCTGTTTCAGGGGAACTCATCTGAATTAGAAGAGATATTTTTCTATCCAAAAATATTCAAAATCTGAATATTCTCTCTCTAGAATATTTTTCTCTCTCTAGGCTAAAACAGATAGAAACAAGGTCTTTATATTTCTGAAGAGGGATTGATTACAGGGAAAGATACTAGACATCAAAAAGGGGGTGGGGGAGGAATCTTACACACCCCCTCATGTACAACAAGCTTGCTAAAGTGTGAGACCCATAATAGCTTTCTTACTTGGGTATGAAAGCTTGTTGTAATTTCAATAATAATTGAGTTGTTTTTTTTTCTATGAGCAACTGTTTCTCTCTTAGTCTCCTTGTCTTTATGTCTCTCTGTTTTAATAGAGCTGTTTTTTTTTTCTATTAGAAACTCTTTCTCCCTGTGTCTCTATGTCTCTTGTTAAATAGACTATTAAACAAACATTTTGTATGCAAAGACTATTAATTAAAGATAATACTAAATATTACTAACTCTCTATTAAACAAACATGCAAATAGTTGAAACAAAATCCCACAAATGTATCCATAGTTGAAACCATAAACCCTTAGTAGTTTGCCTGGTTTGTAACATGCATCAAGAGACTTGAAATATTACTAATCTCTGTTAAACAAACTATTAAAATCAACATCATGAGCCTATGAAGAGGAGGTATCGCATACGTAGCTAGGTGTGGTGGGGGGACTGGGACTACCATGTCCTAGCCCCTCCCAAGGCAAGCGCCCCCCCAGCTAGGTATGCGTTGATGGAAGCTCATGATGTTATCATAATTCGAGGTTAAATGATTAAATTTCTTGTGAAAGAACTCACCATCACTGCTATGGTTTGGAACAAAGCACATGATGTTGTTGTAATTTGAGGGGAAACAACCAAAAAAAATAATGTATTGCGTGGTTACCTTGTAAGATCAATCGTAGGAAGCATAGAGATGTCTCTCTTAGTGAGCACAACATGAAATAGCGTGATCTATAGTAGCACTAATTTCCAACATGCAAACAATTTTGTGTGCCACTCACTGGGTAGTTGAGATTGCGCGCTTCTGTGGTTCGCTTCGAAGAAAAATTCCAAGACACGATAGATTGGGCCGCAAAGTAGCAAACCCTAAAAAATGTGACATAAAAAAGACTTATTGATGAAAGGCAAAGAACAGCTAGACTACACATACCAATCGCCTAAAACCTTGCAGAGCATAAGGTGCCCTTCGATAGAAAGTTTTCAAATAGACCCTAACCTGGGAGAGCTGGGAAAATGGAGATGGAGTGTGTGCAGTGATTATACGATCCACAGCTCTTGAGAAGCAAGAAGAAAAACCGAGATTTCTCTCTCTCTCTCTCTCTCTCTCTCTCTCTCTCTCTCTCTCTCTCTCTCTCTCTCTCTCTCTCTCTCTCTCTCGGTAGTGACCTTGTGCCTCTTGCTAGGGTTTCATAACGGGCAACTCAAAGAGAGACAGGGGACATTTGGAGTGTTGCTGTTGAAGGATTGAAGCCAAACCCTGCCTTTAGAAAAGCGCCCTCTCTGTACACAGAGCTCCCTGCTTCTTTCTGCACCATTTTGTCTCTCTGTTACATTACTCTCTCTCTCTCTCTCTCTCTCTCTCTCTCTCTCTCTCTCTCTCTCTCTCTCTCTCTCTCTAAGTCTAACCTTATTTTTAAAAAAGCCACGTGGCAACACCTAACCTTAATTTCTTGTTTTAAAAAATCCACGTGGCAAGTGAGATCAAGGTTAAAGTAATAAAAGGTTTAACGCGGCCTGCCCCTTATTTGTTACGAGGCAATGCCAAAAATAGTAGCACTAGGTAATGGGGTGTCTCGATGAAAGTTGGGTGTGTTTGTTCTTTCAAATGAGGTTGTGGGGTCAAAACTTGGTCAAAATGGTTAGTGTTGGAGTTGTGCTACCTGCATTTGTTGTAATGTGTGTCCTGTAGCCACATCCATGTGCCACATATTTTGTAACCACATCCATGTGCCACATATTTTGGCAAGTGCTCCTTTAATGAGATGTTATCCATCCCCAAAACGACTTATGCACTCTGTCTTGCAAGTTAAAGCAGCTGCCAAAAGATCACAGTTTGCAAGCTAGGGGATTGGTGGCCCCTCTTTAGTCCCTTGCCCACATATGTGATGCCTCCTCTACAAGAGCTCATAATGTTGATCAATATTACTACAAGATTATGAAGATGATACTTTCACTCATCTCTGTACCCACCAGCACGATACTACATTATAGCTTCAAGATTTGAAAGAAAGATTAGAAGTTGAAGTACTTGGAGCATAGAGGTGCCGCGGGCTCGCATGATGGAGCCTGCTTTTCAGTGAGCACATGCCTGCTTGCAAACCCAACATGACCCCACGATGATGTTGAGGCTACCCCGACATGTTTGCCTTCTCTATTGCGACAAAGTGACACAAGTTTGTTGTGTCATGTGAGCCTGCTTTGCGGTGAGCATGACATGTTTACCTAGTTCTCTGCATGGTTGATCCCTGCACGGTCGACCCTCATGTTGCCTTCTTGGAACTTTTAGAATTCACGCCCAATTGTTTGGGATCGTACCCATTGACTATTAACACAGGTATTAGGGCATGCTATATATGCGCATTGCGCACTAGTGGTTTACATCACTGCATGCTGCTTGCCACTTGTCTCTTCTTGTCTATGTCTTGTGGACATGGAGGGGAAGCTTTGTACTAGTTTCCTTACGCAGATGATAATCAAGAAAGCATGTAATAAGGGGTTTACATTTGTGTGTGTGTGTGTGTGTGTGAGTATGAGAGAGAGAGAGAGATGTATCTATATAACCGAATATGTATGTATATAGATGTATCTATATGGACCTATACATATGTATATAGATGTATCTATATGAATCTATACATATGTATATAGATGTATCTATATATGTATCTATATCTATGTGTATACATATATGTATATGTATGTATCTACATACATATATGTATATGTATATGTATGTATCTACATACATATACATCTATATGTATATGTATAGATGTATCTATACGTATGTAAAAATATATGTATCTATATGTATGAACCTATATTTATCTATATATATGTATCTATGTATGTATATATATGTATCTATATAAGTATGTATATACATGTATATATACGTATATATATAGATGTATCTATACGTATGTATATAGATGTATCTATATGTACATATAGATGTAACTATACGTATGTATATAGATGTATCTATAGGTATGTATATATATGTATCTATAGGTATGTATCTATATGTATCTATATGTATATATATGTATCTATATGTATGTGTATACATGTATCTATATGTATGTATGTACATGTATCTATATGTATGTATATACATGTATTTATAAGTATGTATATAGATGTATCTATATACATCTATATACATATGTATATATATATATGTATGTATGTATGTATGTATGTATGTATGTGTGTGTGTGTGTGTATCGATATGTGGGTATATATGTATCTATATGTATGTATATAGATGTATCTATACGTATGTATATACATGTATCTATATGTATGTATATACATGTATCTATACAAATGTATATAGATGTATCTATATGTATCTCTATGTATGTATATATATGTATCTACATATATATCTATATGTAGATATGTGTATGTGTATACACATATATGTATGTATGTATGTATATGTATCTTTAAGTATACATATGTATGTTACAGAAGAAGTACGCCATTTGGATAAGTTCCAAGTTGCAGGTTGGTAAGGCCAACGTGGAGTTTCCATTAGATGTTTGAGCATATGTATAATGGGTTGTTGGTGCTAGTGCATTAAAGGATATTACAAAAGATGAGTCCTTTGAATATTCTAATGGTGGTTAGCTTAGAGATGGAATGCGAGCATTTTTTGGCTCGTGCATTCCAAAATCCAATGCCAATAGGACTATGTGTCATGGATAGCACAAAAGGTAGTGCAAGAGATATGCAATGCAGTGCTGAAGGATTCGCTCAGTTGTTAAGTGGTATTTTGTGTATAACTAGTGGCACAGGTCATTCGCAAAAGGTATTTCTAGCATTTTTTAAGATTGCGAATGTTGTGCGATTGCAAGATGCACTGCAAAGCATATCTTGTTGGAACAAGATGCTTATAGGGGTAATACATTTTGTGGAAGATGCACCATGTACCATTGCAACTACTTTGTGTTGTTGTGTACCTAAGCAATAGAGACACTTGCGAAGGGTACAAAGAAGGACATCCTTATCAAGCTATGAAAAATATGGAGCCCAGGGATTATTTACGTGCAAAGAAGGACATCCTTATCAACAAGTGTATCAATCTTTACTATCTGCAAGATCTGATGGTGATTGATGCAAAGGTTATGTATCAAAGGGTGCACTAAGAGAAAGAAGGGAAGTAGTTTTTCTTGTTGAGAATACCAAGGATCATGATGACGTGCATCTAGATCTTCTTTCATTTGCCAAAGCTCATAGAGGTATTAGACAATGGGCGAAGATTCATGAAGACGCTCAACCGGCTATTGAAGGATTGCAACCGAATGTTGAAGACCTGGTGTTATCTACTCAAGCTGCTTCTGCATCTCAAGCATCTAATTCTCAACCTTCAATGAACACACTTGATGCTCAAGGTGTGATCTCAAAGTTTTTGGCAAACGAAAGAAAAAGTGGATAAATGTTTGGAGATATTTCTTGTGTAATAAGTGACATGGTCACATAGTCTACTTTCATCCACTTAAATGGCTACATTTCTTATCTTTAGTGGTAAACCATCCTATATAGAAGAGAAACTTAAGAGCAATTCAAATAGCTCCTACCTTGGCACTCTTCCATCCCTTAGATTATGCCCATTCCAATTCAACTCAAAAAAAGGGTTGATAAAGAGGCAAAGGATGGGGAGATAGATAGACAAATACATAGATGGATAGATGATAGATAGATCTCCTCTCTCTCTCTCTCTTGGAGGTCGAATACATGGGACAAAAGAAAAACATATGTCATTTTTTGAGGTGGAATCTCTCTCTATGAGCTATTATGGCTGTAATGAAGGTGGCAAGGGAGAGGCAATTGGATTGTTGGGAAATTGGATGTGTCAATGGTGTGAGCCACTTGAAGTAGGTAAGGGAAGCGTTCATGAATGTGCTCTAAGGTGGGACACTTCAAGAGGGTGTGTAATCATGGGGCATAGCATACATAAATGGTGTGCTTCTTCTCTTGCACCTGGTTTCACAATGAAGTGTATGTGAATTAAGGCACATAGCCATAATAACATAGATCATTGAGTGTTATATGTACATTATGTGTGCTATGTTATATACACATCATGTGTGCATATACTAGGAGGCTAACCCACATTAGACTTGTGAGCATGGGAGCATGGGAACAAGGTCTAGTGGAGCATGGGTTAGGACTAACCTTAAGGTTTAAGGTTAGGGTCAGGCATCCAAGGGTCACACATGAGGAATGGAAAGTCAAGAGTCACTTGAGGGCCCTCCTATATAATAGGGGCATGGGGCACACTCAAGGGGGCTTGGAGGCTAGGAAGCTTGATGCTTATGCTATGGTCTCTTGTGTAGAGATCCATATCTACTCATCTACCATTTCACACTATAGCTACATGCTATTGGATTGGAGTTATACCTCTTGATGGTATGGGACATCAAGGTAGAGGTATGATGTATTTCATTTATGATTCATGTGTGCATCCCTTGGGCTCGGGGGTGGTTGGGTGGTTGAGTTTATACCTGATTTATGCATGTTTATGCATAACAATTATCTAGAGAGATCTTAGGGTTTTAACAGTGGTATCAGAGTAATCTCTATTTAATTGTTGATTTTTTTAGTAAATTTTAATATTTACTAATAAAATGTTATTTTTTGTTGATTTGTGTTGATGAATTGCACGTGGATCAACGATTTGGTGATTGGAACGTGTGTAACTACAATTCAATGGACGAATCGACGTTGCGGGGAAATACCGTGAGTTAATGCTATTTTTTCCTATTTTTTATGGTTAAAATCGAGCATTAATGGAATTTCTTACAAAAATACCATAAAGTTTATGGTGGATATTTTTGTAGGATGGATTTCCTGAATTTCTAGAAATTTTAGAAATTTTTTCTATTTTTTAAGGAATTTTTTGAGCATTTTTATGATTAAAAATATATTTTTATACATTTTTGCGGGTTTTTTCCGTGGGAATGCGATCAAATTTCTGTCAATTTCTACTGAAATTCAGTATAGGGGACAGCATGTTGATGCATAAATTGCTCTCCCGTGTACGTGGGGTCCTCTCCGCCTCTCAAATTTGATATTTCCTTCATTTTTCTTTGAAATTTCTCTTAAAAAGGAAAATTTTAAATTAAACATTAATCATAATTAATGTCTAATTATGATTATGAGTTTAATTAAAAATCTTAATCAAAGATTAAGTTAATCTCAAGCTAATCTCTCTGATTAAGAGAGAGAGAGAGAGAAGAGATTGGAGGAGAGATGGAAATGGAGAGGAAAGGGAGGAGAGAGGGGAGAAGAGAGAAATTCATCTCTCTCTTTGTCTTACGCGCAGGCGACGGGAGGGGGGGCTGCGCTGCAGTCGGGCGAAAAAATTCGCTCCCCCCCTAAAAAAATCAAGTTGGTTATAAGCTAAAAAGCTTATTTTTCATTTTTTTTATTTTTTAAAAAAAATGAGTTTTTTTATTAAAAAAAGCTTTTGGATTTATTTCCAAAAAAAAGCTTGGAAAAAGCCTGGAAATTACTGAAAAATATGGGATTTGAGGAAAAAAATCTCTGAAAAATTCCTGAAAATTTCTTATTGAAAATTTTTGGCTTTTCATCTTCCGGAAAACCTTTGGCTTTCCGTTTTCCCGAAACCTTTTGGCTTTCCGAATTCCGGAAAAACTTTTGACCTTCCGAATTCCGGAAACCTTTGACCTTTCACATTCCGAATTTTTTTTTTGTCTTTTCATTTTCCCAAAACTTTTGGCTTTCCGTATTCCGGAAAAACCGTTGGAATTCCGAAATTTTTTGACCGTTCGTATTCTAAATGCGTTCGGGGTTGATTAAAAATTTCAAAAAATTCCTGAAATTAGTGAAAAATTAGACAAAGGTTATTTTAAATTTTGAAAAACTGTGGGGTTGGTGTTTGGCACGTGGTGTGTCCATTCGGGCGCCCGTGACCATTCAAATTCTTTTTAAATTATATTTTTTGACCCAGAAAATTAGAAAAATCCATTTAAATTAAAAATTTTCATTGGATTTGAGAATTGTCAGGCGGAATTGGAAATTTCGTGAACGATGGGATTCTCAGGGAAAATTAGGAATATTCTAGATATTATATTTAAAAATCCTAAAAATTGGTATTTTTAAAATATCAGTGGCATTTTGGCAAATTTAATTGCTAAAAATTTTCTGGAAAAATATAGGTTTGGAATGCCATAAGATAGGTTTGGTGGAATTCAAAATTATTATATTTTGAGGCCCTATAAAATTAGGAAAAATTAGAAAAAAATCATGATAATTATTTTTCTCGAGAATTTAATATTTTCGAGGGTTATTTAATGTTGAAGTACGTTTTCTTGTGCTGACATTAGATAGATGTGGATTATTCGCATATTTTTAATACGATTATATCTCGTATTAATGGATATTTATGTTTGGATTAAATCTAAACGATGTATTCATGATTTTTTACCATTGTTTAGCCATTCTTTTTGGACATGTTCCTTAATTTCTTTTGATGGCTATAATTTTCGTTCAAAGTGTGTTTCACCTTTGACATTTTTCCATGATAATTTATTTTGGCACTTATTAAAGTGTGGATTATGCTTAATTTCTTAAGCCTAAGACAAAGTCTATCATGGGTTAGTTGATCGGTTTGTTTTGGTGGATTTTTATTGGATATTTTCCAAGTTTTATATGGACTCATCAGGTTCTGCCTAGATCACTTATGTCTAGGGTTTTCTTATTGAGAGTGCTACACACATGTGTTTCACTTTCTTACTTTGGAGTTTTATTTGAACAACACAATGTTCATATACTCCGGATTGATGAGTTGGCCACCAATTTTAATGCTTCTTTTGGAATGATTTATGTCCATTAGATCGTATGCATTGATTTTTATGATCAACTATGGTTTTTATGGATTTAAGGAGCTTCTATGCTTTTATCCATGGTTTTATAAGGATCTTTTGATCTTTTGGATAATTTCATGTGCCTTGAAGAAGGTAGCATTTGCCTTCGTTTTTTGCACATAATTTTGGAGTATATATTCTTGTACTCTTGTGTATATTCCAACTCGGATACCTAGTTGCTTATATATCTAGGTGAGTTATTTTTCTACTCTAACTTTATTGTGTTTTGGGTAGTTATCATTAGAAAGACGCCAATAATTCAATTTCTTTTCTAACGATGTACTCATAAGGAATTATTCCTTGATGTAGTCTCAAGTATATAGAGACAGGTTTAGTATGTGAAAGTCTGGATAAGGCCATCTTATTCCTTTTATACAGGATTTTATTCATGTTTTCCTACACGGCATACTAGGGAGTTTCAAATTGTTAAGGTATGTATGGGTGGTATCATGGTGGTATGGGACGCTAGTGATCCCTCACATATATTATCTTATGGAATAATTTGGGCTCAAGATTGTTGCTTTGCTTACATCACTTAGCATGTTGACCTCAACATTCAAAGATAGTCTTATTTTCTAAATTCACTAGAAGTTATAGTGTGGGAATTCTCTAGATAAACTTCTTTTATCTATAGCCTGCATGTTTTGATGAGGGTAATCTCATCGGCATTTTCACTTGTTGAAATCTCTTTCTTTAGAGTTCAAACAAGTTTATCTTGTTGTGTTCGGATAAGGAAATTTGGATTCTTCCTTTGTTGGCATTTCTTTCTCTAGTTCCGTACTTTAGGTGATTTACACAATCAACCTGATAGGTTTATGGATGGACATATGTGACTCATCGAGACGTTGATGACTCTCTATGTTGATATGGATAACTCGAGACGTCGATTATTCCATATGCAGATGTGGGTATGTCGGGGCACCGATAAATCCTTGGTTTCTGCTATTATAATGCCATGCTTTCCTACTTTATTTCGAAAGGTTTACAACGAGAAAGTTACTTTGAATGTGAATTGTTCTGATCATCTGCAGTAGTCTGATGGGCAAACAGAGTGTATGAATCAAATTGTAGAGGATATGCTTCGTGCATGTCTCTAGAAAATCATCATATTGGGAAATATCTTCCAATGATGGAATTTGCCTATAACAGTTCTAAATTTACGGCTATTATTTTAGTCCGTGCATACTTATGTATGGGTATCAACTCAGGGCACCTATTGATGTCAGTCTTAAGGACATCGAGCTTGATGCATCGAGGGATTTCTTGCGAGATATGTAGGAAATTCTGACCGAAGCTCAGGATTCTATTAGGAGTGCTCATGATAGGGCACGGTTTTATGCTGATAGGGGACGCTCATCTCGGTCTTTTGAACCAGGAGCGTTGGTTTATTTTAATGTTCCTAAAGATTTTCAAACTTTGTCAATGGAAAATGCTCGAATTTATCTCCTAGATATTGTGGTCCATTTCGAGTTATATATCGGATTGGCACGGTTGCGTATGAACTAAAACTATCTCCAATTGTTAGAGTTCATCCAGTCTTTCATATCGATAGATTGAAAGGGAAACTGGGAGGTGAGGATGACACATTCACTCCTCAAGAACTCATTGAAGTCGATGAATTATTCTATGTTCCACACATGAACCTGATAAGGTACTTGAATTTAGGGAAAGGAAACTTTGTAGTTGACTAATCCCTGAGGTTAAAATTAGGTGCAAAGATAAGGAAATTGAGAATTCGACTTGGGAGTCGGTTGAGATTGTTCAACGCAGTTCTCCTTCTTTTCATTGCAAGAGTGCAATGTTTTGAGAGAGGGGAAGTCTGTTATATGTACATTATGTGTGCTATGTTATATACACATCATGTGTGCATATACTAGGAGGCTAACCCACATTAGACTTGTGAGCATGGGAGCATGGGAACAAGGTCTAGTGGAGCATGGGTTAGGACTAATCTTAAGGTTTAAGGTTAGGGTCAGGCATCCAAGGGTCACACATGAGGAATGGAAAGTCAAGAGTCACTTGAGGGCCCTCCTATATAATAGGGGCATGGGGCACACTCAAGGGGGCTTGGAGGCTAGGAAGCTTGATGCTTATGCTATGGTCTCTTGTGTAGAGATCCATATCTACTCATCTACCATTTCACACTATAGCTACATGCTATTGGATTGGAGTTGTACCTCTTGATGGTATGGGACATCAAGGTAGAGGTATGATGTATTTCATTTATGATTCATGTGTGCATCCCTTGGGCTCGGGGGTGGTTGGGTGGTTGAGTTTATGCCTGATTTATGCATGTTTATGTATAATAATTATCTAGAGAGATCTTAGGGTTTTAACATTGAGATAGGTACAAGATCTTCCATGTAGGCAGGGTCATGAGATCCTCTCTCAACGCAAAATGTGGTCCTATAGGTAGGGGCAATGTGGGTGGTGTGATGGGAGTTCCTTCGTAAACCCATTCAGTGATACATTGTCATTGGAGGAAGGCTTCATTGGCCATGGGATCTAGGGAAGTGTATTGCATCCCATCATGCAAACCACTTCTTTATGGCTTGCCAACCAGCGCTCAAGATCTTACTCTTGTAGGTTTTTTGTAGCTTGCAACTTTCCTCCTATGTGATGCATGGGAGTGTATCCCATGGTAGTTGTTGATGAGGTATTGCACGACTTGCTTTGTGCCCATAATTTGAATGGGTAGAGCTTTGGATTCCAAAAAAGGTATGGCAAAGTTTGCAAGAAAGTGCTTTTGAACTAGAACAAACTTCTTCCATGTAGATAGGGAGATGCTACGCCATAGAGAAGAACAATTACAATGAACTCACTCTCATCTATCCCCATTCTGACAGACACTCATCAGAAGGAGAAGCATATCACAGGATAGCCCCTTCACCCTTGACTCAAAGAGGGTCAGAAAACCCCTTTCTCAAGAGGGGATTTTCATGGATCTCCTATAGTCTTTGCGTGAGATAACAAACAAGTCGAAAGTCTTTATCCTTCACCGCCTCACTTCAAAGATCCCGCGATCTCTTCAATCTCTACTTGTTATTCTTGCGTTCCTGTCATGCTCTGTACTTGGATCAGGGATCTCGATGGAAGATGATCCCAACTCTGCTTTGATACGAATGTAACTCGCCTTCACTTAAATAAAAGACTTAACCTTCAAAAACACAAACATGAAGAGAAAAAGTTGAGAGAAGGGAGCTAGAATGCTCCTACACAGAGAGATTCTCGGCATTTCTTTACTTTCCACAAGCTCGAGTACAATCACAGCCATGTGACCTTGCACCGGCTTGGCCTTTGATCTCCACGATCAATTGGTCTTCATCACGACCCTCGATCTCCATACGCGATCACTAGAGATGCCTGATTACAAGACTGGGGGCTTCTTCCCTTTATAAGGCCACCCTTGTGCTTTTTTAAAAGAGATCCGCTTTGTTACATAATAATAGGACTTCAAAATAAAGCTCTACGCTTTATTTTGCTTTTTTATTTTAACTCTCTCTCTCTCTCTTACTTTCTTTCTCTCTCTAACTTCAAAGAATAGCTTTTTAATAAATCGTGAGATTCAACTTTGAAGATGCGTGCGATACTTCTATCTGCCCCCACACGTCAAGTAGTCGTACACTTCTTTCAACCCACGCATCAGTCTTCACATTTCCTTCACTCTTTTCCCCTTGCGACTTTGCCCACATGCTTCTGCTTTCAACACCATGCTGCCCTCGCATGCTCTCAACAGATCGTGCGCTGCTTGGTGACATATATGCATTCAAAAAAGATTGCCATGAAAAAAGAGGAATCGAACTCAAGACCCTACTCTGCAGAGTGGGAGGTTGTCATAACATACGAAGGCATTGAGAAAATGAGGGTGCCAAGATAGAGAAAAGAGAACAAGATTGAGAGGGAGAGGGAGAGGGAGAGAGGTCACACCCGACTACTCATGTAAGATTCCTCCCCCACCCCCTTTTTGATGTCTAGCATACTCCCCTGTATAATCAATTCCTTTTCTGAAATATAAGAGATCTTGTTTGTGGCTGTTTTAACCTAGAGAGAGAAAATTATTCTAGAGAGAGAATATTCAGATTTTGAATATTTTTGGATAGAAAAATAACTCATCTTATTAAAATAAGTTCCCCTGAAACAAAAATTCAAAAAGAATTTTCCAATGTGCAATTGGAATTAATTGGAAATAGGTATAAAGAACCTTAGTCTAAGGGTCTAGATTTTCAGAAATCTTTAGACTATAGTCCAATTAAGGTTCCTATGGGCCAATAGCATCAATCCATGTGTAGGGAGGAGATAAATCCAAATTGTAAAAAGAAGATACCCAAAAAATGAGTAAATGCTCACATAAGATGAAGAGTTGAAAATGTACAAGGTTTATTAGTAAAAAACTATGAGCAATATTAAAATGATTCCATTATGACACATATGTAAGGAAGGGGAGTTCTTTAAAGGAGGTGCATATTTCACATAAGATGAAGAGTTGAAAATGTACAAGGTTTATTAATAAAAAACTATGAGCAATATTAAAATGATTCCATTATGACACATATGTAAGGAAGGGGAGTTCTTTAAAGGAGGTGCATATTTCACATAAGATGAAGAGTTGAAAATGTACAAGGTTTATTAATAAAAAACTATGAGCAATATTAAAATGATTCCATTATGACACTTATGTAAGGAAGGGGAGTTCTTTAAAGGAGGTGCATATTTCACATGCTTGAATGAGTTTTAAACTCATAAAAATTGAGATATTTTATCTCTCCTCTCTCCTCATTCAAGTCTAGTTCCAAAAAGTTAGCTTAACTGACCTAAAAATGGTCAAAAAGTGACCAAACTGACTTGGAAAATTTTAGAATCAGTTTGTTTGGTTAGGAGCTCAAATTTTCCTATAAATAGAAGCCTCCCCTTGTTGAAAAATATATAGTGTCTTATGCATTGTTACTCTACTCCACCTAAGCCAAAATATATAGTGTCTTATGCTTTGTTACTCTACTCCACCTAAGCCAAAATATATAGTGTCTTATGCATTGTTACTCTACTCCACCTACGCCAAAATATATAGTGTCTTATGCATTGTTACTCTACTCCACCTAAGCCAAAATATATAGTGTCTTATGCCTTGTTACTCTACTCCACCTAAGCCAAAATATATAGTGTCTTATGCATTGTTACTTTACTCCACCTAAGCCAAAATATATAGTGTCTTATGCTTTGTTACTCTACTCCACCTAAGCCAAAATATAGAGTGTCTTATGCCTTGTTACTCTACTCCACCTAAGCCAAAATATAGAGTATCTTATGCATTGTTACTCTACTCTACTTAAGCCAAGAACTGTGAATTCTTTAATAATTCACTAGTTTTTGATACTTCTCTCTTTCTTCAATCCCCATTGGTGGCTCCATCAACATACTAAACCAATTGATTGGTTGGGGGCCTCTACCATGAATAAAGAATCAAGCAAATTATAAGGTAAGTATATTGAATTTTGATCTTTTCTATAATTTCTCAATGATTCTCTCTTCTCAACCCCTCTCAAGCTTGAGAAGCATAATTGGTATGGTTTTTTTAAATGCTATTGAAGTTAATTGGTGAATAGTAGTGAAGAGTTACATAATTTAATAAATGCTATTGAAGTTAATTTTCATTTATGTTTAAATTCTAATGGTTTTTATGTAATTTCTCTCTCTCACTTAAGAAATGGTCATACTCATGACCCTTTTCAATCCAAATGAAGCTTTTCATAAGGCTTTTCTTTAATCCAAGATTAAGCTATGCTTGAGGCCAAATTAATGGCTTTTTTCTATACTTTTAGTTTATGCACATTGATGATTCAATCCATTATGGATTGATGATCCAATTAGAGACCATTCTAATTATTTCCTTAATGATAAACCTTATCCCTTAGAAAAAATTGAGACTTATCAGTCATAGTAGCGGAGCTATGGCAAAATTTTTATAGAAATTACGCATAAAATAATTTCATTCAAAGCATAAAAAGAGGACTTCCTACCATATTCTAGGAACTATCATCCTAGATTAATTAAAAGAATATTATTATGCATGGAGACATGGATGTTTACATGTAGATGTAGAGGTATGGATGTGAGTGTGAATGTGGAAGTGGATGTATGCATGGAGATGTGGATGTATGCATATAGAAATAGATGTGTAGATGAGATGTGAATGGAGATGTGGATGTATACATGTAGATGTAGATGTATAAACGTAGATGTGAAGGGAGATGTGGATGTATGCATGTAGATGTAGGTGTATAGATGTAGATGTGGATGTAGAGGTGGATGTATGCATGTAGATGTAGATGTATAGATGTGGATGTGAATGTGGATGTGGATGTATGCATATAGAAATAGATGTGTAGATGAGATGTGAATGGAGATGTGGATGGATGTATGTAGATATAGATGTATAGATGTAGATGTGAATGGAGATGTGGATGTATACATGTAGATGTAGATGTATAGATGTAGATGTGGATGTGGAGGTGGATGGATGCATGTAGATGTAGATGTATAGATGTAGATTGGAATGGAGATATGGATGTATGCATGTAGATGTAGATGTATAGATGTAGATGTGAATGGAGATGTGGATGTATACATGTAGATGTAGATGTATAAACGTAGATGTGAATGGAGATGTGGATGTATGCATGTAGATGTAGGTGTATAGATGTAGATGTGGATGTAGAGGTGGATGTATGCATGTAGATGTAGATGTATAGATGTGGATGTGAATGTGGAGGTGGATGTATGCATATAGATGTAGATGTATGGAGGTGAATGTGAATGTGGATGTGGATGTATGCATAGAGATGTAGATGTATGCATGTAGATATGAATGTATGCATATAGATGTGGATGTATGGATGTGAATATACGATATGTGATGTGAGGGAATCTGAAGTGATGAGATGGAAACGATGTGATGGGATGAGTATACATTTAAATGGAATATGGAATAAGTAATGTAGATTGATGAGGGATAATGAGGAAAAATGAAAGTTAAAATAGAAATTGTATTGTAAATTGTTTGTAAATGCTGTTTGTAAATGATTGTTTTATGTCAAGAATGCTGGGGGGAGCATTTTGACCGTCTTGTGATTAAAGTCGTGATGGTAAAGTTGCAACTGCTGACGGGGAGTCAATGAAGGACGTCTCGCGTAGCAAGGTCGGCCGAGGTCTTGACCAGCCTCGGTGCGATTAAAATGGTGAGCTTCCGGTACGGTGGATGAGGGGCCAAGGAAGCGGCCTATGCGTGAAGCGCTAGGTCACCTGCGAAGGATCCTAGAGGGTGCTGACCATACGGTGCTCGGGCTCTGGGTCGCCTAGGATACCCACGCGTGCGTCGAGGAAGATATTGGAACAGAGTTGGAGTTGTTTTCTGAAATCGGGCATGGATCTGGTTGATTGACCTTGCTGGTCTTCAATGGATGAGTCCATGGCCCTTTATATGGATCTGTTGGTTGATCTTGCTGATCTTCAACGAGAGTCCATCTTGATAAGTGATTATATTGCCGAGTATTAAGGGCTAGGAACTATCGAAACGGCCCCTGAGCATTCTAGTTGCCAATGATGCCATAGATACTCTGATGAAGGAATGATGGGAAATTAAGAATCAATTGGATAAATTGGAAGATTGTGATCAGTGATACTATGGTTTTACTAAAGGATTGTTTTAAACTGGTTGAATCTAGTTGAAAAAGGCAATTTCATATTGGGTGTGTGAGTGGTGTGACTAGTTTTATTTTGCATGAACATCCGGCTAGGGGGCCTTGGAACTCTTTTCCTTGGTACCCGGGACAAAACCTAACCAAATTCTTAATTGGATCCCATCACTACAGTGGTTGGGCGGTTGGCTAACCCATGGGATTGGATGGGGTTAGGCTGGACTGATGGATCCATAAATCGAGACTCAAACTTTTGTTTTTACGATAGATAAAATAAATCCCGGATAGTAATTGTTCCATGGATAGGAATCAACGGCTGTGGCTCTTGAATGGGGAAAAAAGCGTTGATCCTAATGATCCAAGTGCAAGTTTCTCCCTTGATCTGACCAAGTATCTTATAGATGTAATTGGATCAGCTCGATCAGAAATGATCTTGACTACGTTAGAGTAAAAAGTTATCCTGGTAGAATCGCCCGTGCTTTCCGGTAAAGGAAGTTTTTCCGAGTTCGGTTTTGGAACAACCGACGGATTAGTCTCTTGTCCGGATATCCGTGGGCGAGGCTCCGAATGTGGGACCCCTGTCCCGCACGAGAAGTGCTACTTCCGCTGCCAGTACCCCGAATCCGTTGCTCGGTGGGAACAGGGATCTTACAGTTGGTATCAGAGCATTTGGTTAAGAAAGATCAACTGAGAAGACAAATATGTCAAAAATTTATCAAGAAACACAAAAAGGTTATAATTGTGTGAGATAATTCATACAATTTGATATTCAAACTGAAACTCGTAATTTGGTAATTGGGTCTTCAGATGGAAGTACCGCAATTATATAGAATCCCTGACTTGCTTGAGGCCTAGACATGATAGTATTTACCTTATAATTCCAAGGGCCGTGACTACCCGTATATACCGAGAGTATACTGTAGCTCTTTACTGACAGTATATACGAGTAAATCTAAGACTTGAAATTATAAGCGTTAATGCTATCTAGATGATGATTTCGAATGTGATTGATATGATTTTTAATTCTGTTTGAGAATGGATGAATTGATTTGGATTCTGATTGAAAATTCTGATTGAAAAACGATGATTTTTAAAAATTAGTTGAAATATAATGAAACCACAATGAGGGGGAATGGGACGAGTCCCTGTGATGATATTCATAACTAGAATGATGATAATGAATTCAGCAAATCACTATGAGATTAGTGGGTTGTGCTGTCAGATTGCTATTGTTAATACTTGATCGGTAGATCAAGTTAAGGGATGTCAAATTGAGGACTAGCTTAACTGAAATTCTCGTGAAGGAATGTTCAGAAGGAAATTTTTCGGTCTAATGGACCATTATCATGTTAAAGATATGAATGATAAGATCTGAATGAATTGTTATTTAATTATGAGTTCTATATAAGGGATATTTATCCCAGTGTTCTGTTGGGTTGACCAAAATATAAGGAACCCCAGAATAAATTGGATTTTAAGAAAAAGAGTTGTCCTCTACCTTGCGAGATGAGGACATCTCGCACTTTTTAAGTGGGGTAGAATGTAAGATTCCTCCCCAGCCTTCGAGGTATACAGGAGTAAGAATCTCCCTTTTTGATCTTATAATTATTCCCTCTCTAAAATAAAAGAAAGTTTCTGTTTAAAAAAGGAAGACCCTTTTCCTAGAATACTTCTCAGGAGTCACGCCTATTTTAAGGATTCAGAACAATGAGTTCAGAAGTGAAAATCGGTGTTTTTGGATACCAAGGTTTTGGTTTTCATTCGAGTACGGCCCAAAAGAAGTTCTTTATCTCTTGGGGAGTATAAGAAGTTATTCCCCAGATATTGTGACCCTTATATCTGAATTGAATGAAAGTAGGTGACTTAACCTACAAGTTTCTTTTATCTCCTCATCTCAAAATTCTTAATGCCTTCTATAGAAAAATGTGTCAAACTCAAATCATGGAAAGACGGTAAAACTTCAGTGGCAAGTTACCGTTGGCTTCTAGGTTACGCTAGCTCCTTCCTTTATATAAGTCGTAACTTTTACTTGTCGCTCACAGTAATCTTACTCCCATCAATCTCCTTTCTTTTTTAATCTCCTTCATGGCTTGGCAACAAGAACTAGTTTTATCCATGATGATTTCTCACCTTCAAGACGCAAGAGAGTCTGTGAAGAAAGACTTTATAGAACAGTATGAGCGCTCACTTTTTCCTCACCTAGGAACTTCTGTAGCGCAGACCAAATGGCGGACCTATCAAAACATAACTAGGGTAACACCCTGGGGACAGCAGCACTTTCGTAACAATGTCCGCTTGGCCATGGTTATTGAAGCTTTGGGTTTGGGTCCCCGATACTACTGCGTCATGAGATCAAGGCATCTTGGGTTTTCTGAGCGGGTCTTCTTACTGGCGTGTTTTCTTCCTCATGAGAAGATATGCCTTTACCCCGTTTTTGGCTTGCCTCTCAGAGGTCCTTTTGTTAGATCACCTCATACCACTGAGATAGGTGCGGCAATAACCAACAGAATCATTCCCATAGATGAGTTACCCTATACTTGTGCAGCTTGTGAGGACTGCTTTTGTGACCATATGATGGACGGGCTTATGGAAGTGTAAAGAGTTCTTCTATCTTTACTGTATAAGTTCCGAGAATGAATAAAGTTTAAATCTTGTTCTTATTTTGAATCTTGCTCTCTTTAAGACTTTTCTTGGTGGTTAATCTTGATTAAAATTTTTCTCTAAGTCTCATATTCGTGCATCTTGCAAAATTATCCCAAGTTGCGAGATGAGGACATCTCGCGTTTTTTAAGTGGGGTAGAATGTAAGATTCCTCCCCCACCCCCTTTTTGATGTCTAGCATACTCCCCTGTATAATCAATTCCTTTTCTGAAATATAAGAGATCTTGTTTGTGGCTGTTTTAACCTAGAGAGAGAAAATTATTCTAGAGAGAGAATATTCAGATTTTGAATATTTTTGGATAGAAAAATAACTCATCTTATTAAAATAAGTTCCCCTGAAACAAAAATTCAAAAAGAATTTTCCAATGTGCAATTGGAATTAATTGGAAATAGGTATAAAGAACCTTAGTCTAAGGGTCTAGATTTTCAGAAATCTTTAGACTATAGTCCAATTAAGGTTCCTATGGGCCAATAGCATCAATCCATGTGTAGGGAGGAGATAAATCCAAATTGTAAAAAGAAGATACCCAAAAAATGAGTAAATGCTCACATAAGATGAAGAGTTGAAAATGTACAAGGTTTATTAGTAAAAAACTATGAGCAATATTAAAATGATTCCATTATGACACATATGTAAGGAAGGGGAGTTCTTTAAAGGAGGTGCATATTTCACATAAGATGAAGAGTTAAAAATGTACAAGGTTTATTAATAAAAAACTATGAGCAATATTAAAATGATTCCATTATGACACATATGTAAGGAAGGGGAGTTCTTTAAAGGAGGTGCATATTTCACATAAGATGAAGAGTTGAAAATGTACAAGGTTTATTAATAAAAAACTATGAGCAATATTAAAATGATTCCATTATGACACTTATGTAAGGAAGGGGAGTTCTTTAAAGGAGGTGCATATTTCACATGCTTGAATGAGTTTTAAACTCATAAAAATTGAGATATTTCATCTCTCCTCTCTCCTCATTCAAGTCTAGTTCCAAAAAGTTAGCTTAACTGACCTAAAAATGGTCAAAAAGTGACCAAACTGACTTGGAAAATTCTAGAATCAGTTTGTTTGGTTAGGAGCTCAAATTTTCCTATAAATAGAAGCCTCCCCTTGTTGAAAAATATATAGTGTCTTATGCATTGTTACTCTACTCCACCTAAGCCAAAATATATAGTGTCTTATGCTTTGTTACTCTACTCCACCTAAGCCAAAATATATAGTGTCTTATGCATTGTTACTCTACTCCACCTAAGCCAAAATATATAGTGTCTTATGCCTTGTTACTCTACTCCACCTAAGCCAAAATATATAGTGTCTTATGCCTTGTTACTCTACTCCACCTAAGCCAAAATATAGAGTGTCTTATGCCTTGTTACTCTACTCCACCTAAGCCAAAATATAGAGTATCTTATGCATTGTTACTCTACTCTACTTAAGCCAAGAACTGTGAATTCTTTAATAATTCACTAGTTTTTGATACTTCTCTCTTTCTTCAATCCCCATTGGTGGCTCCATCAACATACTAAACCAATTGATTGGTTGGGGGCCTCTACCATGAATAAAGAATCAAGCAAATTATAAGGTAAGTATATTGAATTTTGATCTTTTCTATAATTTCTCAATGATTCTCTTCTCAACCCCTCTCAAGCTTGAGAAGCATAATTGGTATGGTTTTTTTAAATGCTATTGAAGTTAATTGGTGAATAGTAGTGGTGAATAGTAGTGAAGAGTTACATAATTTAATAAATGCTATTGAAGTTAATTTTCATTTATGTTTAAATTCTAATGGTTTTTATGTAATTTCTCTCTCTCACTTAAGAAATGGTCATACTCATGACCCTTTTCAATCCAAATGAAGCTTTTCATAAGGCTTTTCCTTAATCCAAGATTAAGCTATGCTTGAGGCCAAATTAATGGCTTTTTTCTATACTTTTAGTTTATGCACATTGATGATTCAATCCATTATGGATTGATGATCCAATTAGAGACCATTCTAATTATTTTCTTAATGATAAACCTTATCCCTTAGAAAAAATTGAGACTTATCAGTCATAGTAGCGGAGCTATGGCAAAATTTTTATAGAAATTACGCATAAAATAATTTCATTCAAAGCATAAAAAGAGGACTTCCTACCATATTCTAGGAACTATCATCCTAGATTAATTAAAAGAATATTATTATGCATGGAGATATGGATGTTTACATGTAGATGTACAGGTATGGATGTGAGTGTGAATGTGGAAGTGGATGTATGCATGGAGATGTGGATGTATGCATATAGAAATAGATGTGTAGATGAGATGTGAATGGAGATGTGGATGTATACATGTAGATGTAGATGTATAAACGTAGATGTGAAGGGAGATGTGGATGTATGCATGTAGATGTAGGTGTATAGATGTAGATGTGGATGTAGAGGTGGATGTATGCATGTAGATGTAGATGTATAGATGTGGATGTGAATGTGGAGGTGGATGTATGCATATAGAAATAGATGTGTAGATGAGATGTGAATGGATATGTGGATGGATGTATGTAGATATAGATGTATAGATGTAGATGTGAATGGAGATGTGGATGTATACATGTAGATGTGGATGTATACATGTAGATGTAGATGTATAGATGTAGATGTGGATGTGGAGGTGGATGGATGCATGTAGATGTAGATGTATAGATGTAGATTGGAATGGAGATATGGATGTATGCATGTAGATGTAGATGTATAGATGTAGATGTGAATGGAGATGTGGATGTATACATGTAGATGTAGATGTATAAATGTAGATGTGAATGGAGATGTGGATGTATGCATGTAGATGTAGGTGTATAGATGTAGATGTGGATGTAGAGGTGGATGTATGCATGTAGATGTAGATGTATAGATGTGGATGTGAATGTGGAGGTGGATGTATGCATATAGATGTAGATGTATGGAGGTGAATGTGAATGTGGATGTGGATGTATGCATAGAGATGTAGATGTATGCATGTAGATGTGAATGTATGCATATAGATGTGGATGTATGGATGTGAATATACGATATGTGATGTGAGGGAATCTGAAGTGATGAGATGGAAACGATGTGATGGGATGAGTATACATTTAAATGGAATATGGAATAAGTAATGTAGATTGATGAGGGATAATGTGGAAAAATGAAAGTTAAAATAGAAATTGTATTGTAAATTGTTTGTAAATGCTGTTTGTAAATGATTGTTTTATGTCAAGAATGCTAGGGGGAGCATTTTGACCGTCTTGTGATTAAAGTCGTGATGGTAAAGTTGCAACTGCTGACGGGGAGTCAATGAAGGACGTCTCGCGTAGCAAGGTCGGCCGAGGTCTTGACCAGCCTCGGTGCGATTAAAATGGTGAGCTTCCGGTACGGTGGATGAGGGGCCAAGGAAGCGGCCTATGCGTGAAGCGCTAGGTCACCTGCGAAGGATCCTAGAGGGTGCTGACCATACGGTGCTCGGGCTCTGGGTCGCCTAGGATACCCACGCGTGCGTCGAGGAAGATATTGGAACAGAGTTGGAGTTGTTTTCTGAAATCGGGCATGGATCTGGTTGATTGACCTTGCTGGTCTTCAATGGATGAGTCCATGGCCCTTTATATGGATCTGTTGGTTGATCTTGCTGATCTTCAACGAGAGTCCATCTTGATAAGTGATTATATTGCCGAGTATTAAGGGCTAGGAACTATCGAAACGGCCCCTGAGCATTCTAGTTGCCAATGATGCCATAGATACTCTGATGAAGGAATGATGGGAAATTAAGAATCAATTGGATAAATTGGAAGATTGTGATCAGTGATACTATGGTTTTACTAAAGGATTGTTTTAAACTGGTTGAATCTAGTTGAAAAAGGCAATTTCATATTGGGTGTGTGAGTGGTGTGACTAGTTTTATTTTGCATGAACATCCGGCTAGGGGGCCTTGGAACTCTTTTCCTTGGTACCCGGGACAAAACCTAACCAAATTCTTAATTGGATCCCATCACTACAGTGGTTGGGCGGTTGGCTAACCCATGGGATTGGATGGGGTTAGGCTGGACTGATGGATCCATAAATCGAGACTCAAACTTTTGTTTTTACGATAGATAAAATAAATCCCGGATAGTAATTGTTCTATGGATAGGAATCAACGGCTGTGGCTCTTGAATGGGGAAAAAAGCGTTGATCCTAATGATCCAAGTGCAAGTTTCTCCCTTGATCTGACCAAGTATCTTATAGATGTAATTGGATCAGCTCGATCAGAAATGATCTTGACTACGTTAGAGTAAAAAGTTATCCTGGTAGAATCGCCCGTGCTTTCCGGTAAAGGAAGTTTTTCCGAGTTCGGTTTTGGAACAACCGACGGATTAGTCTCTTGTCCGGATATCCGTGGGCGAGGCTCCGAATGTGGGACCCCTGTCCCGCACGAGAAGTGCTACTTCCGCCTGCCAGTACCCCGAATCCGTTGCTCGGTGGGAACAGGGATCTTACAACTCACATCGTGAAATCAAAGCTCTCCTACCTTATTTACCTTGATACAACTACTTCTCCTAAGCCACCAGTCCTTTGTGCTCCTCTGCATCACATCCCAACCACATAGCTCTCCGCCCTTCCGAACTTACCTTGATACGACGAAAACTCCTCTCCCAAGCCACCATCGTCTTTCTGCTCCTCTGTACTCTACATCACACCGCAAAGATACACACGCAAGCTCCTCTTTCCAGATCCGTCTCCTTCCCCTTCTACTATAAGCAACTCACCTTGATACAACTACCACTATTCTCCTAAGCCATCGCCTTTGTGCTCCTCTGCATTGTGCCTTGATACGCATACCACTCTTCTCCTAAACCACCATCGCCTTCGTGCTCCTCTGTATCAGACCCCAATGACACATACACAAGATCCTCTTTCCAGATCCATCTCCTTCCCCTTCTCATACACACACTCTAAGCCACTCATACACACACATGCAAAGACAATGCACCCTCTCTCCCCACCCCCACTTTCTCTACCCAAAATACACTCCCATGCCAGATGAAAACAAGCAAAAGAAAATTGGTTGCTCGAGAAGAAAGCCAAAGTAAGAATAAAAACATAAGATTGGTCGTACAAGAGCATAGGAAAAAGTTGTATATGCATAACCTCAATAGTGAGGTGGAAACCTCACAAAGGATGCTATTTAATCTCTCTAGAATCAGTCTAATCTCATCAATTGTACTTTTGAAATCTACTCGTCAAGATCTTCCCCACATATATATTCCATACTATTGTTCTCTCTCTGTTTTTGAGGTTTGTTTTACCAAAAAATTACCAATCACAGATATATATAACTTCTCATATAACCAACAGCAGTAAAAGCAACTTAAAAGAAACAGATATGATATGATGATAAGACTTCTACACGTGTGAATGTGCACACCACACTAACCTATTAGAGCGCCCTACTATAACTGAACTCCCCCCCCCCAAAACATAAAAACAAAATTCTTTACCATAGGCGCTAACTTCCATTGAGTAAACAGCTCTACTTCAACAACCAAAACCTTCATCCGCAGAGACAAGCACGAAAACCTTCATCTTGCTCTTCTCTGCAGAGACGAGCTCCCAAAATTCCTGGACACAAATGCTTACTTCCCAAAATATTAACTCCAAAATTACTAGCCACTAAGTGCAATTGTACAATGCCATTATGTTGAAAGAGCAAAATTGATTACTCTTTAATAACAAAACCAAAACACTGTGTTGCTTACTCATCATTGAAAATAATAGCCGACTCTTACGCTAAGCTCTACAACAATGATACTAGCATGATACATAATTTTACTTCCATTTCACTCCGTAAGAGTAGAAGGTGCTGCACCAAATCCTCCTCCTCCACGTCCAAAACTTGGTCGTCCACCAGGACCACCCTGGAAAACACAAAAAGCACGTGGAATGAGTGCACTTCTTTGCATGAAAAACACTGCGAAACAAAAACAAAATGTCGTAGCAACCACCCTTACACAACGGAGAGAGACGATCAACCAAAAGTGAGAAAGAAATGAATGCAATCACACACGCACGCACGCGCGTGCGGTAAGACGATTATGAAGGAAAGAACGCCAAACAAGGAACCAACAACTGAACCAAACAAGGCATGTGCAATACTTATACCCTGAATGAAGGTTGGAACCCCTTGGGTGCTCCCCCCTTGTCTCACCAAATCCACCTGGACCGCATGGAGGTCACTGCGATACCCATCCCGGTCTCCATACCTTGGCCTGTCACCACCTTCACGGGGAGGCCCTCTGCCCAGAACACAAGAGTTCAAGATGTGCTGGAGAGAGAGAGAGAGAGTGTGTGTGTGTATGTGAGAGAGAGAGAGAGAGAGAGAGAGAGAGAGAGAGAGAAAGAGAGAGAGAGAGAGAGAGTAACATCAAAACCCAAAGATTGGTGAAAGAAAATTAGCACAATGATATATTCAAGTGAATAAAACAAGTAAAAACCTAGTCACACACCTTGGTCGATCACCCGGAGGTCCACCCATAGGCTTGCCTGGGGGCCTGGCAGACTTCTTCAGAGTAGCAGGAACGATTTCTAAAGGCAGGTTGAGGTAGGTTTGAAGGTACTCAATGCCATCATTAGTCAAGTACCAGTAATAGTGCATCCACACAAAATTCTCTTTCACATACTCCTTGGACTTGAAGCTCTGCATAAGCTTTATAACTTGCAAGTTCGGAACATCAATGTCAGGATGCTTGGGCAGATTGAAGTCCTTCTTCGCATAGAGTACCCCCTCTGGACACGCATGCGATTAGAGAGTTGGGTACATCACAAAACCAAATGTATTCTTGAAAAGACCAAAAACTCAATACGACAATATTTGTACCTTTGAAAAGGTACTTGTAGACTTCCACCCGATTTTTCTTGGAGATCGACTGTCGTGCAACAAGCAGATAGTGCGTAAGTCTACCATGTTCATACAACTTGAAAGCAACTCAAGCTCCAGTTCATCACATACCTTAACATTTTGATTCATCAAATTGTCTACGTAGCCCAAAAAAACCAAGACTGTACATGTTATCCGGCATGAGAAAATGCCCAAAACTTCTTATGTAATATGAATGACAGGCTCTAAATCTAACCGAACATAATTCACCACTCAGACACAAAACAAAACGGCAAACCTAAAAAGGAAATGACACAGGCTTCTATATTTACAAGACTAATTGCTTCATACAAGAAAACTACAATATGAAATATAAGATCATCCATGACATGGACAAGGTACTCCCATCATCACTTCCCGAGATCAAGAGCAAATTAAGTCAAGAAATAGGACACACAAGATGTACTTTGCATGTCCCTTTCGACACAAGCCATCCCTATACAGAACTATTACACATGATACGATCGGGTTGTAGAGTGGCAAAGGTTGGCCTTGTGCTAGTCTGTTTTGTCCTGCCTTACAATAGTTAAGAGCATGTCTATTTGCAGCCTGCCAGCAGGTGCCTACCAACGTATCCACCAGCCATAAAATAGAGTAGTAAAAGGCTCTTACAAAAGTGGTCTCCCGCGTTCTGGTAAACCTCAATAATTAAGTGGTAGATAGGTTATTATTCTTGCAAGGTTGTCAAGCAAGTAGTTTGCTTTTGTTTAAGATGTAGCTTTTTTATTCTTGAACAGCTCCACACATAGTGACAATCACAACATGAACCCCTAGCCATGCTGGGCAAGGATGTCCTGATCAAAGTTATTTGACTATCCAAAATGGTGGTATTCAAGAACAAAGCCACAGACAACTAATCGCATTGATGTAACAACCTGTCTCTAACAGCTAAAAACAATCTAAACATTGGTCCACCTCTAGAGGATGCATGCACAACACGATGTCAATCTTTGAAAACAATATGGATAAGAATGCCATGTGAGTATAGTTTGTATTATATTTCACATAGAGTTACTGATTACTTATGTTCTGTCCAAAATCGAAAGGTTAACTTCCATAGGCCTATCACACATACGAGCCGACATCACAATCACGTTATTATAATTCTGATGTGCCACAAGCTGTGGTGGCCATGGAAGGCCTGTATGCACTCAAACCCATCACACAAGCGATCATGTACTATGACCATGTTAGTTGGACATCATATGATAAGCCACATGCGCTCCAGTATGCACTCAAACCCATCACATAAGCGATCATGTACTATGAGCATGTTAGTTGGACATCATACACGGATAAGCTGTATGCACTCCAGTAGACAACATTCCTCAAGAGTATGCTTTCAGCTTGTCGCAGTGGAAAACACATGTGAAAGCATAATCTATCATTTCATGCTCTGAGCCTCAGACAAGCTCATCACCAAAAGACCCCATATTTGAAAGCTTGAAGCTCCAGTACTACAAAATGGTTTTTAGAAACCTCCAAACACTCGTAGGTGCAATTGTTTTGCCCAGTTCAACCATTAAGGTTGAATTTCACTCCTACGACATTGTTTTGTTGGCCTTTCAGATTTAACATTGTGTAGTCACACGAATGAGATTGCCGCAAGGAGTCTAACAAACATGCGTACATGCACACACAATAGCTATTATTATTGAAAAGGTAAAACACTTGTCATACACCATTTCAGTGTGAATGTTAATATCATCACACATTAGGAAAAATGGAAGCTCATTTTGGGGCCCTGTAAGAAATTCACTATTTTCTCTTTTCTCTCTCTACAAAAGCAAGAAAATAAGGATACTTGCGTGAGAAATGTCAGTGTGAAAAGGAATAAATATATTCTTTCACATGCTTTACATTCAATGTTCATATAAGAGCAACACTTTTCAGTGCAGAATTTGGTGATTCTGACACCGCAGACGCGTCTGGAACGGCCCAATACCACAAAAACGGCACTGGAAATGCTAGAATCGGACATCCGGAGGCCCGAAAACGGCCAAAAAAGGTCGCAAAAGTGGATTTGCTGAAAAACGCGATTTGGTACCTTCTTCCCGACCGGAGGCCCAGAAACGGCCAAAAAAGGCCCCAAAAGTGGATTTGATGAAAAACGCGATTTGGTACCTTCTTCCCGGGAAGGAAGAAGGTACCAAATCGTGTTTTTCATCAAATCCACTTTTGGGGCCTTTTTTGGCCGTTTTCGGGCCTCTAGATGTCCGATTCCAACGTTTCCAGTGCCATTTTTTGGGGTTTTGGGCCGTTTCAGACGCGTCTACGGTGTCAGAATCACCAAATTCTGCACAGAAAATAATTTTTTTAAAGATTGAAATTGGATCACCTTATTAATGTGACACGCTTCTACGAACATACAGTACTATTTCTTTTTCTTATTTTCATCTTCTTTTGTTGAATTTTCAACGTAACGTTGGCCCACCCCTAATTGGTTGAGAGCCTATTTTCTCTCTCTTCTAAAAGGCCCCGAAATGAGCTCCCTTTTTTCCTAATGGGTGGGCAGCTCCAGAAACCCTAGACTAGGGCTACAAATCATGAAAACAAGTCCAAAACCTCAGCAAACTACTCTCTCTCTCTCTCTCTCTCTCTCTCACACACACACACACACACACACACACACACACACACTCACACACACACAAATCCTTCTTACGCACACAAAAACACAAACACAATTGACCCAGTTTCTCCCTCTTACACACACCTGAAACGCAAGAGAGTTAGAGCGAAAGAAAACATACCATGGTGGCGAGGTGGAGATGGTGCCTGCTGCAAATCCCTCCTCCTCGCTCTGCTACAACCAATCCTCTTACTTCATTTAGGTTTACAGCCTGAGTAGACATGTACGTATTTACTAAACACTCATGTATTATGTATGTTATAACAAAATGTGTATGTGTCAATATAAAAATACTCATGTATGTATGCTATAACAAAATGTGTATGTGTCAATATAAAAATAAATATATGTGTGTTTGTGTGTGTGTGTGCACACGCACGTTATTTACTAAACACTCGTGTATGTCTATATACATGCATGTCAATGCTAAAACACATGTACACAAATTGTATGTATCAATGTCAATGTGTGTGTGTGTGCGTGCGTGTGTGTGTGTGTGTGTGTGTGTGTGCACCTTCATAAGGTTTTAAAAAAATTCAACTTACTAATTAGAAGATGAGAGAGAGAACATAGCAACTAACGAAGAGAGGGGAACTCAAACAAAAAATATCAAAAGAAGAAACACTAAAGCATTTAACTAAAATTATTCTAAAAAAACAAAGAATTTTGCATTATCTTAATTCCTAAATTAAATGCCAAACTACAAATTAAAGCACTCCAAAAACAAAGCATTGAATGATGAATTATAAGCCTGCATCTTCAAAACCCAACATAGTACAGCCTTAACTTCACTACTTGTCCAAACATGAAGTAATACCTTATCGTGCATAGCCTAGACAAAACATGAAGTAATACCTTATCATGCATAGCCTAGACAAAAGCTACTACATACTTGCCTCATCAGTGCCCAAGAGTAGGTGCAAGTTTTTGGAAAGCAGTAACTACCCTCATGAAATCAGAAAGGGGGACCAAAAGTAGACTCAAATGCCGAAGACTTTCTTAGGGAGAAGGGAGCAAAGAGCACAGGAAACCAAGGGGCAATAACCTAAGAGAAAGGATGTTGGTAAGCAGATGCATAAAGATAAGGGGAAGGGAAAGGAGTAAACCATAGCAGACAAAAATTATGCCTCTATTAATGTTAGCAATGGGGCAAGAGCCTTAATGGTGGGACCACTCCCACAAAACAAAAAAAATCAAAAAGCACCATTGAAGGCCAATAGGAAATTAAATATCAAGAGGGAAGCAAGAAGCAGAGGTAAACAATTCAGTGCATTGCTCAATGTTGGTTTGCTAGAAAGTGTGGGACTTGATGTGGCTAAGGTAGACTATGCGGCGCAGGTTGAATGTGGATAGAGTGGTTGGAAAATCCGTTGACAGTCGGCAATTAGAGCTTTGTTTTCACCTTATTAGCTGGTAAGAGAAAATTAGAAGTGATTTGTAAGATTGGAACGGCTGTAGTACGCCGTGTTTTACCCTCAAGTGATGTATCTTTTTATTGATACCAATAAAACATCTTTTTGCATTTTTTTATAAAAGTTTATGGAAAGCTAGTCCCAAATTGGAACTTTCTTTATGTGACCAACAATTTTATTTTTCTATTACACTCCAAAGGTGAAGGGCAAACTCGGTCATGATAAAGGCTAGCACTTTAAAAAACAATGTAGAATAGCTCTAAGATTGAACAACAAGAAAATTACAATTAAGTAAGGCATTCAACTAAAAGATAATTCGGCTTTTGAGCTCCCCTCTTTTACTACTTATCACTTTAAACATTCAAAGAGAAGAGATGCCAAAATCTTGGGCCTTCGACGCTAGCATGTAGCTTGCTTTTGTAGAAAATTTCATGGAGAAAGTTTCAAGTGCACTTCACTAAAGTTCTCAAGGATAACAAAAACTATTATTGAAGGAAGGGGGTATATCACAAAGACCTAGTAGCTCGTCATGTGAGTCAAAATGAGCATCACTAGGAGAGGTGCAACTAGGCGCTCAAAGGTAGTGACATTTTTAGCCTATGTGGATGTAGTTCCAAGCACCTACAATGGTATGGCCTGCTCACTAATATATTATCAGATAGAGATAAGAGGTTTGATAATTGAAAAAAACGAGAGGGAAATCTTCAAACATTGAATATTTTTTTAGTATGAGTATGACAGAACATTTGCAAACTCATGGTCAACCAAAATGTTAACCTGATTCTAAAGGATATGCTTCATGCATATGCGAGTTTTTTTTTTAAGAAATCCAATTGGGGGGAGTACTTGCCACATTTGGGGCTTGTATCTTGGCTATTGACGTGCTTTATATCTAGCCAATTGACAAATAGGCTTCTTCTTTTACACATAAGGTAGTGTTAAGTTGATAGTTGTGGTTGATTACAATATCAACCATGAAGCAAATTGTCAATGTGAGAAAAGAAATTTGGTTCTTTACAACTACCTTTATTGTTTGATCTAGGCGTAGGGTTTCAACAATGAACACCTCACACAAAAGGAAGAAGAAGCTTGAGAGAACACAACAAGAAGATAATGTATTGTAATAAGTGTACCAAGAAGTGATAACCCTAGACTAGTACATACTAGCTATATGTACATGCTTGGGTAAAAAAACCTCCTAACGAGGGAAAAAGTGCCTTGACAGTCCTAAGTGTGTTCACACTTCACTATCATAAGTGTATGGCAACAAATCCCCCTTGAGAGTGATGATGTAAATGACGAGAGCTGACACCAAATGTATAGGGTAGGTGCCAACTCAAGGAGGACATTCAATCCACAAAGGGGAGTAAGCCTAAAGCTTTGTGAAAAGCTTGAAAGCTCCCATGACATAGAGCCTTTATGAAAAGATCCCCAATGTTGTTCTACATTGGCACATAAGCCATGCCGATCTCTCCTGTTGAGAGTCTCTCCCTAACAGCATAATGATAGTGCACATCAATGTGCTTTGTGCGAGCCTGAAAAGCTGGGTTTCTCAAAACTGTCAATGCGCTCTAATTGTCAATGAAGATGATAGTGGACGAGGATTGTCCAACACCCAAATTAGTCCATAAGGTGTATGAGCCAAAGACACTCAACGGTAGTTGTGAATGTTACCTTATACTCAACTTCGCAACAACGAAATGTGGCCATAATGGGTTGCTTCTTGCTGAATCATGAGAATTAAGATACATGAATGACCAAGACAAAAAGCAAAATCTACTAGTAGACACGCATGTGTCCTAACAACCAGCCAAGTCAGAATCTGTAAAAGCATGCAATCCTGGCTCCTTTGATGATCCCCCCTTGGGAAAAACAAGCCAAGGTGTTTTGTGCCCTCAACAAGATTTGCTTAATAGCCTATCAATGCATTGTATTTAGGCTATGCATAAATCTAATCAACTACAAAAACTGAATGTCAAGCCGACTATTATACACATTAAAAAGACTATTATACACATTAAAAAGATATCCATCAGCCTACTGATAGAGACTAGCATCAAAAGGGTCCCCAATATCATGAAGACTCTCCATATTGAAATGCTTGAGTATTCTAGATACATACTCAGTTTGAGACAAGTAAAGCATCCTTTTATCCCTATCTCACATGATACTCATGCCGAGAATATGACTGGCTTCTCCCAAATCCTTCATGTCAAAGTTCTCATGCAACTTTGTTTGTAAAGCATCTACTTCATAGGTGTTCTTCCTAGCTATGAGCATATCATCCACATAAAGAATCAAGATCAAAAGACTACCATCGACGGCCTTCTTCGTATAGAGTCAATGATCCACCTCACTCCTTCTATAACCTTGAGACTTCATGAATGCATCAAACTTTTGATACCATTCCCTTGGCGCTTGCTTCAAACCATAAAGACTCTTCTTGATCTTACACACCAAGTTCTCTTTGCCATTCACAACAAAAACCCTATGGCTGCTGCATATAAATGTCCTCATGAAGATCACCATGCAAGAACACTGTCTTGACATCCATTTGGACAAGTTCCATGACCTCTCTGGCAACCAAAGCAAGAACACACCAAAGAGTGGTCATCTTGACTACTACAGGAGAGAAAATCTCATCAAAGTCAACACCCTTCTCTTGCTTGAACCCTTTGACAACTAGTCTAGCCTTGTACGTAGGCCTTCCATCACTCGGTGTGTGACCTTCAACTTATAGACCCATGTGCACGGCAAAGCATGTTTTCCTTTTGGCAAAGGTACCAAGTCCCAAGTTGCATTCTTATGTAAAGAATCCATCTTTGAATGCATAGACTTCTCCCACTTAAGCTTGTCATCACGTAACATGCTTCTTTATAACACGAAGGCTCACCACAATCTGTCAGCATGACATAATCCGATGATGGAACATATCTATCTGGAGGATGTGTCACCCTTGTAGACCTCCTCAACGCTGGCTCAACAATGCCACCATTTTGTTCCACTCCATCATGATTCACAAGGGGAAGATTCTCAGCTTGCATACCTTGTGCTTGGTGCCCATCATTCGGTGCATTTGGCACTCTATTATGCACAAGTCCATCTTCTTGAATCACCACTCTACATATCTCAACAGTAGGTATAGGCTTCTTGCGCATCTTCTCTTCGTTGAACACAACATCATGGCTGTGTACAATCTTTCTGGCTTTCAGATCCCACAAAAGATATCCCATTTCGCCAGATTTGCCATATCCAAGGAATATGCACTTCCTTGACTTCGGGTCAAGCTTATTCCCCATCTCTTTAGGGACATGGCAATATGCTTCACAGCCAAAAACACGAAGATGCCCATAAGACAGAGTTTTCCCAGACCATAGCTCCTTTGGAACCTTCTCATCTAAAGCCTTATTAGGTGACCGATTTTAATAAGATGAACAGCTGTATTGACAGCATCTGCCCAAAAACCATTAGGTAATCTAGCATTGGACAACATGCTACGAATCCTCTCTTGAATTGTACGATTCATCCTCTTAGCTACGCCATTCTGTGGAGGATTATATGGAGCAGTCAACTCTCTCTTAATGCCCTTCAAGTCACAAAAGTCCTGAAAGGCTTTAAAGACATACTCTCCACTATTATCTGTGTGTAAGCACTTAATCTTTTGGATACAGTAATTCTCCACTAGTGCAACAAACTTCTGAAAGGCTTCATCCTTGTGTAATCATCTATAAACGTAGCAAAATATGAAGCATCTCCCAAAGACATAGTAGGCATAGGCCCACACACATCAATATGAACCAAATTTAGAGGCTCACTTTTCCTCTTGCCACTTCTTTTGTGTGCTGATGTGGTTTGTTTGCCAAACAAACAATGATCATAAATAGAAAAATCTGAAAAATTAAACTCAAGAATATAGCGGAAACGAGACAAGATTTTCATTCCCTTTTGGCTCATATGGCCTAACCAAAGATGCCACAAAGAAGTAGACGGCTGCTTTGCAATGACATGATTTTTAACACTAGACACATGTACCATATAAAGTGTTCTAGAATTAGAACCACAAGCTACAACAAAAGAACCTTTGGTTATCTTCCATGAACAATCACCAAAAGTAACATGATATCAACCATCATCAAGCTGTCTAGTGCTAACCAAGCTGTGGCACATGTCTCACTTTCTTGAGCATAAACGAAGAACCATTGGCAAATCTAAGATGCACATCTCCCACTCCAACAATCTCATAAGCATAGTCATTGCCCAGTCGTACGCATCCTTTCCTACTTGCATCATACGAAACAAACCACTCTCTATGTGGAGTAACATGAAAAGATGCATAGGAATCAATGATCCAATTTTGTGACAACACATTGTTTGTGGCAACAAGAAATGCATAGTCAAGTGTAGAGGCATAGCAAATGTCACCATCATCACTCCCATGGACAATAGTGTTTGCCTCTTCAACCTTTGCCTTGCCTTTGTCATCCTTCTTGGCATCATCATTCTTTCCACCCAACTTCTTTTGCTCTCTTTTCCACTTGTAGCAATCCTTTTTAACATGGCCTTTCTTGCCGCAATGATTACGCTCAATGTCTTTGTGACCACGAGACTTGCTATGACATCTGCCTCTCTCAACAGATTTCCCCCTTGCATTAGATCTTCCTCTAACACTAAGAGCATTGCCACCTTGCATTAGATCTTCCTCTAACACTAAGAGCATTGCCACCTTTTGAAGCATGAACATTCTTGTGGTTAACTTCCTCAGTGAGTAAAGCACTGGCAACATCTTGCATTTTCAGTCCATTCATGGCTACACTATTACTAATTGTCGTCCTGAAAGTGTCCCAACTCTCTGGCAAAGTAGTAAGTAGAAACATAGCTTTCAACGGATCTACAATTGGAACCTTCTGTGCATGTAAGTGACTAAAGATCGCATTGAATTCATTCAATGTGATCATTCAAATGATCTGAGACTATCGTCCCTTCCTTCATTCGACAATCCACAAGTTTCTTTAGCCAATAGACTTCAGATGCAGCACTCTGCTTCTCATAAAGATCGCACAACTTGTTCCTTAAATCATATGCACCGCCATCTACTTCTTCGACATTGAAATAGACTGATTTTTGACAAAGAAAGTCTAATGGTAGACTTTGCCAGCTCATCCCAATTATCTTCAGATATATCTTCGGGCTTTGCTCCTTGCAACTTTATCGGCTTAATCTGCCTTTTCTGCACTAGAACATCCCAAATTTGCTTCTTCCAATATGAAAAGTTGGTGCCATCTAACTTTTCTATGTTGACCAAAGTGTTCTCTGATGAAGAAGAGGCCATAACTACTGCTCAGAAAACAAGATGTCTAAGCAAAATTCAACAGAATTTTGGCAGTATATCGACAATACAAACCATAAAACGGTCAATGCCAAACTAAGAATGACTGCCAAACTGACTATTATCAACGCATCATGAAATCAAATGCATAAACTCACTATCTGTGGGAAACAACTTTGATCAGTGAACGCATAAGTTGTATGATATCAATGCCACACAGCAAACTGAGTAAATGCATACCATACGTTGTCCTATCCACATAATACATACATCCATCATCCCATAGCCATAAGGCGTATGAGGTCTTTGGCGAGGCTAGTCAAGGGCACACTCTAGTACCTAATCCACCCCAGAGGAGCTTCACAAAAACCTCACTCGGTCCTCACAGATGGATGCACATTAAGATCAGATACATGGTCACCACATAAGATATACATTTAAACCACAATGAGAAAATGCTGATGTAATACCGCCCAGTGGTTCACTAGGAACCCACAATGAACATACATAAGCTGTCAATCAATGTCTTCCTACAAACCACTGTGTGTCTGAGGGAAACCTCGCGGGTGAGCTCGTCAAGAAATGGGGAATAGTGCCACGCGGGTGTGGAACCGCCGAGACGTAGAAGACTCACTGTGTGTGTGCTCACCGAACGAGCACACACTCATGTATACGTAGATATAAAACCAAGAGTATTTATGCTCCCACCTGGACTGAAGGTATCTCCCAAATGAAGTGTGTACCACACTAGAAGCATCAAACGTATCGAAATGTGTGTCCCACTCATGCACCAACAATGCATAGATGCATCAGCAAGACATAGAGCATATAGAGCTCATACACGCCACATACTAGCGACATGCATTCTCAATGAGTGCAATCTCAAAGCAGTCCAAGACGAACGCCTACACCTGCACACCTGGAGTCAACCATAAGAGGCACCAAGGCATAGAAAATTTGAATTATCCCCCATCTGGTGCAGAATCTCACTCTGTCTATGAGACACAGAAATGTGCTGAGTCTGAATGACGATGTCCTTCAGACAATGTGAGCAATTTTGCAAAAATCAATGCAATCTCAAAAGCAGTCCAAGATGAACGCCTACACCTGCACACGTGGAGTCAACCATAAGAGGCGCCAAGGCATAGAAAATTTGAATTATCCCCCATCTGGAGCAGAATCTCACTCTGTCTATGAGACACAGAAATGTGCTGAGTCTGAACGACGATGTCCTTCAGACAATGTGAGCAGTTTTGCGAAAATCAATTTCTACAAAAAAAATTCCCTAATCAGTAACGTTTTGCTCTGATACCAGTTGTGGACCTAGGGAGAGCACAAAGTGAGAGAGGAGACAAATGTAGGTGCAGGAGAGGTAGCCCGCTTATTCCTTATCCACACTAAATAATAATCAAGAATGATATACACTATACAATATTAGTTAGTGTTAGTGATGGGCGTCCAACAAACTGGACACTAAAGGTACAATGGCCTTTAGTCCCAACACATACAACACAATGACTAGAAATACATCTCCACTCCTATTTACATACAGGGTACTCTAATAGGATTGTTTTTCAAGCCTTGTGTAGCCAAGTATGCACGAATCTTTTCATATGATGCTCTGGTAACTTGTTTAAACCCATACAATGCTTTCTTGAGTGACGAAGCGAAAAAGATAGATTAAAGAAGATAAATAGAAGAGGAGAAGAGAATGGACGGACTGGCGGGAGCGGTAAAGGTGGAAGCGAGAAATGGGTCAACATATTTAAATCTCGTAATTAATCCTTTACGTCAAATTGCATTGTAATATATTTTAGCCGAATGTGGGCTCGAAAGAGTTCCAACTTGTAATTATGCAAACCCAAGTTATTAGTTTGTCCGCCCATGTGTGGAAGTGTTCAAAGATAGAAGCTTAGCTATAAAGGAGGGCTTAGCTATAAAGGAGGGCTTAGCTATAAAGGAGGGCTTAGCTAAGGAAATAAGGCTCTTTGGGTTGTATTCTATTGTGAGCTTTAGCAATAGAGCTCTCTATCACTCTCTCTTCTCTAAGCCAAGCTTGGCTCCAAGCACTCTTGCTAGCAGCTTATGAATGTCTTTGAGCTGATCTAGTGCTCCATTGTCATTTCCGTTGCATCCTAGCTCCCCTTAAGGTCTTATGGAGCATTTTATCTCTCTAAGTATAGAGAGAGAAAATCATTGTTTTAGCTTCATCTAACAACTTATGAATGTACTTCTACTCTTATGGCCTTCCATAGACCAGAATTACATTCTTGTTAGTTGCCTTACTTTGTTAGAGAGAAAGTCATCTTTTATGAGTGACTTTATTTTGATGATACGTATGCATTGTGTGTCCAGCAAAATAAAGTGCTGAGGTCATAAAAACATTGGTAATGTATCAAAATGATAATTTGATGACATTACCCCGCCCTTAAATCATAGTCGTCCTCAACTATGCTTCGTAAAGGTGCCTTAGCCCATCTTGCTTAGGATCCACATTTAAGCAAAACACTTTCTGCAGTAGATGGCTAATCTACTCGGTGCTTGAGAGACACAGTCTGCTGCAAGCTTGTTCTTTCTTATGTAGCCATGACACCATCCCGTAGTAGATTGCTAGTCTAGTCGTCGGTGCTTGAGAGACAGAGTCTGTCGCGCTCATGCATGCATGTCCTTCATGCATGCACATTAAAACATAATGAAGACAAGAGAGACGAGAAAAAAAATATTTCTTCATTAACATTTTTATACATCGATGTCTTGAGAGGCACTCAACCCCTGGGAATGAGCTGCGGCTCCATCGTCCATTTAGAATCTTCAAAATGATAATTTTTAAACTTAATTAAATACTTACGGAGCACCTTACCATTTCGCAACAACTTGTCCTTGTGCCTAAGGATTGCTTCAGGCTGCAATATCTCCTCAAGCTCATCTAATTCAAGAGGATCTTCATCGATTGGTTTCGTAGGCAGAACACCTTTCAAAGGCTTCAAGAGGCTAACATGAAAGGCATTGTGAATCTGCCAATGGGCTGGCAGCTTAAGCCTATAAGCCGTTTCATTGATCTTTCCCTGAATTTGGAATGGCCCATAATACCTTTTGGCCAGCTTAGCATAAAACTTTTGATGACCCGTAGACTCACCTTGCCAATTCTTGCCCGAGGTTTGCCTTAGACGGGCCTTTGGGATTTAAGGAGTACCCATTCATCATCCTTAAAAGCAATAGCTTTTCGATGCTTATGAGTTGCTTGCTTTTGCTTTTGCTGCAAGGCACAGATAGCATCTTTTATCTTCTAAAATGCTATCTTGATGTCCCTTACATACTCATCGGTAGAGCAGCAGCAAAAATCTTTTCCTTCATTCATAGAATGGGGGGTGGCCTTCCACCACCTCAAATGGGGGCGGCCTTCCACCACCTCAAATGGAGTTTTTCCTGTAGAAGAGTGAATAGTATTGTTATACACATACTCGACTAAAGGAATATACTTATCCCATTGATTCTTCTCTGTGACTTCATTCACATAACATTTGACAAGATCAAGAATCGTGGAGTTAACTATCTCGCTTTGCCCATCCGTTTGAGGGTGATAAGCAGAGGAGAAGTTAAGCTTAGTTCCCAAATTATCAAAGAGCCCCTTCCAGAAGAGACTTGTCATGTGTGGGTCTCTATCTGAAACTATAGAGCTAGGTAGCCCATGATACTTAAAGATTTGAGCAATGAAGAGGTTAGCCACATGATGGGACTTAATGCTCTTTTTGACAAGTATGAAATGTGCTTGTCTACTAAACCTATCAACTATTGTCAAAATACCTGTATTTCCTTGTCTGGACTTAGGAAGACCAAAAATAAAGTCCATTGAAATACTCTCCCAAGGAGCTTCTGGTATTGGCAATGGTTGTAGCAGCCCTTGTTGCTTGCTTGTATCGTACTTGATCTTCTAACATACCAAGCATTGGGAAACATGTTCTTGAATGTCCTTTTCATTGAAGGCCAGTAGAAATATGTATCCATAGCACTTATGGTAGCTTGAATTCCGCGATGTCCTGCATAAGGAGGAGCATGGGATTCATTCATAACCTTCTCTCGGAGCTTCTTTGTCACACATAACCGTGAGCATGTAAGAGAAATCCATCTTTTATTATATATGGATCTTGGCTCTGCCCACTGGTTAGTTTAGACATTACATCAACAAAGTCTAGATCAGTAACGTACGCATCTAACATGCTTGTTAGATCCTGGTGATATGCTACAGATACAGCATTCGCTCTTGGTCGTCATGATCTAACATGCTTGTTAGATCCTGGTGATATGCTACAGATATAACATTTGCTCTTGGTCGTCTCATGAGAGAGCATCCGCTACCTGATTATGCTTACCTGGAATATGAGATATATAAAAATAAAATTGAGAAAGAAAATTAGCCCACCTCATTTGTTTATCAGACAATTTGGTATGTGTCATAAAGTACGTGATACTTTGATGGTCTATCCGGATAATAAAAGGCGTACCCAGAAGATAATGCTTCCAAGAATCTAAGGCATGAATTACTGCATAACATAGCCCTGCACATGCAGTCGGAGCTTTCCAATCAAGGGAGTGACTAGGACTATTGGACTATCAAAAGCACCATCAACATCCATAGTAAGACCCATTTCATGTGTTTGGATGCCCAACTTCTCCGCTAACTCCCTTGATATGAAGTTGCGATTTGAGCCTGATTCAAACATGATGAGACAATCTTGATCACGTACTTTGCCCATGCATAGCATTGGCGTGATACTTCGTCTTCTTTGGCCTCTTGGTTCTCCCGAGTGAGAATCATGGATGCTTAGGGCTTATCCTTTTTAGCCGATCTCGAAGGACAGGCTCGATAAGAGTGACCTTGTTCCCCACATCTAAAGCATCGATTCTCGCTTCGGTAACGTTCCATCTCTTCGAGAGAGGCGGTTTTGACCTTTATAGGGGCCTTTGTCTTTCTTTTTGTTGCCTTTGTTACGGTTGCCATTAGGAGCTTTATCTCTTGATTGAAATCTATCTCCTTTGTCCTTGTGCTTAGACCCCGACTTTGTAGCAGGAAGAAAAATCTTGGTTGCTACCATCGTGTGGTGTATAAGCTCAGAGGTAGATTTGGGCTTCTGGGCGTTGACATAAGTGCGCATATCTTCAGGAAGCCCCGCACAAAATTGTTGCTTCTACTCAGAGAAATCTATCTGCTTGAAGATAGTGGCTTTGAGATGCAAATCCCAAAACTTGTCCACATACTTTTGGATAGTTTCCCCTTGCTCTAGCTTGAACTTCCTTTGCATCATCGGTGAGGAATTGCTTCAGGATAGCAATCTTGCACTCTCTCCAGGACTTTGGTGCTTGACCTTGAGCTCTTAGATTAGCCCACTTGTGGAAATTCATAGCAACATTTCTGAGCGCTTAGATTGCTCTGTAAAGTGCTCACCTCCAAAGGTCACATAAAATTGGTGGATAAAGCTGAGTACTTTATCTGTATTTTCATAAGTTCCATCGTAAGAAAGGAAGGTGATGCTTTTCCCTCCTTCCTTGAACTTTTGGAGGCGGGGAGATCTCTTCCAGGTGGGATATGAATGCCTATGCCCTCTTCTTCTAGAAGAAGAACTTGCTTCGTGTGCTCTAAAAAAAGAGCTGGAAGAATTGGATGGAGAAGGAGGTGAAGGTGATTTCCTTCTTCTATGACGAGGATGCCTCCTCTCATTGCTTCTCTCTCTAATGTGTGATTAGGGGTTATTTAGCACTAATAGTAGCTTTTGGGTTAGAGCTCCCTTTAGATGAGAGCTAGTTCCCATGAAGGAAAAAAATAGAGGCTTATATTCGCCAATTGGCTATTTTTTTGCACTTTTCCCAAAACTAATTTGCTCGATATCTTAAAACATTCACCCAATTTTTTGCCGTTTTGAAGGCTTTTAGAGAATATTTGCCCAATTTTGGACTTTTTAGGGAATTTTTTAATAACATTCACCCAAAATTCTATGCTCCTAGGTTTATGGGGAAGATATAATCGCCAACCCATCTACACTTACAAATTCTTAAAGGGTTCTTATTTTTTACCCTGGTTCCCACATATGGCTCGCGAATGCGAACCACCGTCCACTACCATTGTTGAGCTTATTGCCTTGCTAGAGAGGAATCTCATTACAGTTTGTATGAGTTTCACACCTTCTACAGCTGTGAGCACATCTTTCGTAGTAGTGGCCAATGCACCTATAGCCCAGGGACTCGTGGATAGCCTCAAGTCCATGCTATTCACCTTGCGACATCTCAATTCTGAGGTGTCCCTTTTCACATGGAACAACAGCGTGCCATGTGCCCACGACACGACTTGACATGGCCTGAGCTTAGCTCCATTTCAGGCATTAGTGCTGGAACCAAGCAGTTCTTTTGATGACCTGATGGCAATCCCCTTCGTCAAGGATTGCCATTGAAGGTCGAGTGGTGTGTGGAGCCATCTATTGCACCACATATCTATCCATGCTACATTGCTGAGTATGGGGCCACTCCCCATAATAGAGTGATCCCGCTCTATTTTGCGATGCAGTTGTATGCAGAGTAATTTATGTGTATGTGATTGTTATGGTTATGATTTAGGTGATTGTTATGGTCTTAGTTATGGTTATGGTTATGGTGTAAGTTATGTCTATGGTCTTGATTCTTATGGCCATGAACGGTCATGGTTATGGTTGCATCTCTTTCAATGTTATTGCAAAGTATGTTGGTTATGGTAATGGTGTAATTTATGTGTATGTTATTGTTATGGTTTAGGTGACTATTATGGTCTTGGTTATGGTTATGGTAATGGTGTAAGTTATATGTATGGTCTTGATTCTTATGGCTGGGAATGGTGTAAGTTATGTGTATGGTCTTGATTCTTATGGCTGGGAATGGTGGTTGCATCTCTTTCATTGTTATTGCAAAGTATGTCTTAATTCTTATGGCTGGGAATGGTGTAAGTTATGTGTATGGTCTTGATTCTTATGGCTGGGAATGGTCATGGTTATGGTTGCATCTCTTTCATTGTTATTGCAAAGTATGTTGGTTATGGTAGTGGTGTAATTTATGTGTATGTGATTGTTATGGTTATGATTTAGGTGACTGTTATAGTCTTGGTTATGGTTATGGTAATGGTGTAAGTTATGTGCATGGTCTTGAATCTTATGGTCGGGAATGGTCATGGTTATGGTTGCATCTCTTTCATTGTTATTGCAAAGTATGTTGGTTATAGTAATGGTGTAATTTATGTGTATGTGATTGTTATGGTTATGACTATTATGGTCTTGGTTATGGTTATGGTCTTGATTCTTATGGTCGAAAATGGTCATGGTCATGGTGGTTATGGTTATGGTCCAACCTATCACTATGGACCCTGTATACAAGTTCGGTGTCGGATGGTGATAAAATTTGGCACAGGCCTCCATGGTGATGGGACTAACACGCTTACCAAGTTTTATCCCCTTTTGATGTCGAACATATATACATGTGCATCCGGAATGCAATTTCTTTACAAACGAAAATCCCAACTAGCCCACATTGAAAATTTAAGAATTCGGGGCACACGTACATACGTTTGGTATGGGATGGGGATAATGATTAGCACAAGCCTCCATGGTGATGGAACCAACATGCGTACCAAGTTTCACCCCCTTTCGATGTCGAACATGTGTACGCGTGCGTTCGGAATGCAACTTCTATATAACGAAAATCCCAACTAGCCCAACAAATACATCAGGGTAAGGCCCCGTCTCATCAATTCGGCATCTGATGGGGATGAAACTTGGCAAGTAGGGGTAGGGGACCTAGGAAGATATGCTTACAAAGTCTCATTGCCATCGGACATCGAATGGTCAGGACGGGGCATTATCCTAGCGTATTTTTACCACGTGTTGACATGGAAAAATACATCAGGGTAAGGTTTCGTCTCATCGATTTGGTGTCCGATGGGGATGAAACTTGGCAAGTAGGGACAAGGGAACTAGCAAGGTATGCTTGCAAAATTTCATTGCCATCGGATATCGAATGGTCGGGAGGGGTGTTACCCTAGTTTACCACGTGTCGACATGGAAAATACATTAGGGTAAGGCCCCGTCTCATCAATTCTATGTCCGATGGGGATGAAACTTGGAAAATAGGGGACTCTAACAAGACATGCTTGCAAAGTTTCATTGCCATCGGGACGGGCATTACCTTAGCGTATTTTTACTATGTCGACATGGAAAAATACATCAGGGTAAGGCCCCGTAAAATCAATTCAGTGTCCGATGGGGATAAAACTTGGCAAGTAGAGGAAGACATGCTTGTAAAGTTTCATTGCCATCGGACACCGAATGGTCAGGATGGGGCATTACCCTAGTGTATTTCTACCATGTGTCATGGAAAAATACGTTAGGGTAAGGCCTCGTCTCATCAATTCGGTATTTGATGGGGATAAGACATAGCAAGTAGGGGAAAGAGACCTATCAAAATATGCTTGCAAAGTTTCATTGCCATCAGACACCGAATGGTCGGGACGGGGTGTTACCCTAGCGTATTTTTACCACGTGTCGACATGAAAAAATACATCAGGGTAAGGCCTTGTATCATCAATTCATTGTCCGATGGGGATGAAACTTGGTAAGTAGGGACACGGGACCTAGCAATACATGATTGGAAAGTTTTATTACCATCAGACACCGAATGGTCGTGACGGGCGTTACCCTAACGTATTTTTACCACGTGTTGACATGAAAAAATACATCAGGGTAAGGTCCCATCTCATCAATTTGGTGTTTGATAGGGATGAAACTTGGAAAGTAGGGGTAGGAGACCTAGCAAGATATGCTTGCAAAGTTTCATTGCCATCAGACATCAAATGGTCGGGACGGGGTGCTACCCTACCGTATTTTTACCACGCGTCGACATGGAAAAATACGTCAAGGTAAGGCCCCGTCTCATCAATTCGGTGTCTGACAAGGATGAAACTTGCCAAGAAGAGGTAGGGGACCTAGCAAGATATGCTTGCAAAGTTTCATTTGCATCGGACACCGAATGGTTGGGACAGGGCGTTACCCTAGTGTATTCTTACCACGTGTCGACATGGAAAAATACATCAGGTAAGGCCCCGTCTCATTAATTCGGTCTCCAATGGAGATGAAAATTAGCAAGTAGGGGCAGGGACCTAGAAATATATGCTTGCAAAGTTTCATTTCCATCGGACACTGAATGGTCGAGATGGGGGCTTACCCTGGCATATTTTTAACATGCGTCCTTAGGGAAAAATACGTCAGGGTAAGGTCCCATCTCGATTGTTCGGTGTCCAATGGCAATGAAACTTGGAAAGTAGTAGCAAAGGACCTAGGAAGATTTGATTGTAAAGTTTTATGGCCATCCGCCGAGACAGATCGCGTATGCCCAAATCGCCATTTTTTACTATACAAATATGTAGGTCCCCTACATAGAAATTATCAATTTGGGCGTACTCGATTATACGTTCAGTGTCAGATGGGGACAAAACTTTGCACATGGATCTATACCATTATCATAGAGTCCCATACAAAGTTTCATGGCCATCCGACACCAAATGTGTGAGATCGTGTGCACCCAAATCGTCGTTTTTTACTACAAATATGTAGGTTCGCTACATAGAAATTGGCGATTTGGGTGCACACAATTATACATTTGATGTCGGATGGGGATGAAACTTTGTACATGGATCCATCCCACCATCACAGAGGTCCATGCAAAGTTTCATGGCTATAACACGAAATGTGAGATCGCATGCACCCAAATCACCGTTTTACGATACAAATATGTAGGTTCCCTAAATAGAAATTGGCGATTTGGGTGCATGCGATTCTACGTTCAGTGTCGGATGATGGGGATGAGACTTTTCACATGGGTCCATCCCATCATCATGGAGATGCATGCAAATTTTCATGGCATTCCGACACGAAATAGAAAAATGGATTAAGAAAAGGTACAGTATAGTCAAGATTTAAAGGACCCAAGCTTCCTTATAGTGTAGGAAGACTTGGACAAGTCAAGGGTTGAGAGAGGGTTGCTATGATAAAATGATCTTGCACACACTCTAAAATTTTTTTCTTTGATGCATTGAGCTCTAAAGGGTACTTTCATCCATTGATTTAGCTACTCAACGTTAAAAGACTTGGATCTCCAAGGAGAGTCAAAAGAAGGGTAGTTGAGCCAGAACTAGAGCTCCCACAACTCAACTAGTTGAACCACCTTCTACTCCTAGACAAGGCCCCATTAATTGAAAAAGATGCAAATATTTTTTAAAAGAAATAAACATTTTTGGGTGATGGATCTAACTTACAAATAGATAGTACTATGACAATGTACGGTGCCATTTTAAGAAACTAACACTAAGATATCTCTTGCTTTCTATATCTCTCTCCCTCTCTCTTTATTTCTATCTCTCTCTATCAACTTACATAGCCTTAATTTTTTATGCAACTTATAAGGCTTCCAAAATAATAAAACAAGGTGAGAACTAATTCTCACGATGGCCTGCCTATTTTTTATTTTATGAGTAAAAGGTCATTCAATAAAAGGTATTATTTTTTAATCTCTTAATAGCCAAAATCCAAATTGATTGACAAGGCTCTCTCTCTCTCTCTCTCTCTCTCTCTCTCTCTCTCTCTCTCTCTCTCTCTCTCTCTCTCTCTCTCTCTCTCTATCTATCTATCTATCTCTATCTCTCTCTCTCCCCCCCTACAAATTTTATATATATAAATGGGCATTTTATAGTTTTCTTTTATTTCTATCTAATCTTAAGAGATAATATTTCTTTTTTCCTTGAAAATAAAATTGATTAAAAGCCATTTTTTTCTAGTAAATATTTAATAGTCTCTCTCTCTCTCTCTCTCTCTCTCTCTCTCTCTCTCTCTCTCTCTCTCTCTCTCTCTCTCTCTCTCTCTCTCTCTCTCTCTCTCTCTCTCTCGCTCACTCACTCTCTAAATTTTCTATGTATCTGTATAGAAATAAAGAAGATCTATTTTGGCCAGGGGTGGATTAAATCTTGGCATCCGGCTTTAAATGTTTTGGCCATGTGTTAATTAGATTAGGCATCCTATAGTGCATGCCCTTGAGGCTTGGAGGCTTTGTTTTGCAAGAATTTTGTGAGGCTTGGTCCCACTACAGGGCCTGGATTTACAAAAAATCAGGTCATGGCCGATACGCATTTATTGCACACATGCAAAAAAAAAAATCAACTAGTCATGGCATTTTACTGTGGAATTATATTAAGATATCATTTAATTGGCCACATATCACATGAATTTAATCAAATGAATTGAGTTTATTTTAATAAACTATGATGTATATGAATTTGATTGAATTATGTATGCTAAAGTGGATTGTAATGTGCTAAATTGATTTTGATGGCTTCATTTAACTGCTGATACTTTATTTGTGTATGTGTGTGTGTGTGTGTGTGTGTTATTTTTGTTGTTCAATATTATTAATTTACTAACCATGCATCTATTAATGTACTAGTACATGCATATAATTTTTGGTCTATTTGTTGAGTTTCTTGAGTGTGAATGTGCGTGTGCGTGTGTATAGTAGTGCATAAAATTTTTGGTCTATTTGTTGAGTTTCTTGAGTGTGAATGTGCGTGTGCGTGTGTATAGTAGTGCATAAAATTTTAAATATATTTTTATAATTATTTGACTTTCAAATTATATATTATAATTATTCTAATTAATAACAAAATATGTTTAGTGTTCTTAAAGTGCATAATCCTTATATTATAGTATCATATATTTTGTAATTTTGGTCTTTATATAAAAGAATCTCCAAGGTACTATCAAACTTTCACAAATATGAACTTGGGAAATTGTAATGATTCTCATCGATTTCATTAATAGAAGATTCCATTGTATGTTACATACTACAAGACTACAAGACTACAGTATAAAAAAAACTCATGTGATTATTTTTAGATAGAAAGTAAAAGGTGCCTAGTCCAATCATAAGAAAATATTTTAATAGCAGCAAAAGACTCTCTTTCTTTTGTCTTAAAGTAAGGCATAATTTATTACTATTTTGAAAAGCATTCTGAAATGGTTCTTTTCCCATGTCCTTACGCATTCTTTCATAAGAAGTAATTTTTCTTTCTTTTTTATTTTTTTAAAATTATGGATTAAATTTGAGTGATGACCTTATAAGCCATATATTGTAAACCATTGGATTCTCTTTTTCTTAGAAAGAAAGCCTTTGACGAAGAGAATATCCCACTTCACCACTCAAGTCCCACAAAGGTAAGGTCCAATTTGCAAAGGACAAGACAGCCTTGAGATAGATTTCCAAAGGACAACTATTAGTTCAAAAGAGATAAGCATTCAGAGTTGAGAGTACATATTATAGTGTAAAGTTTAGATACTCAGAGTGTACACTCTAAAGCTTCTAAGACTTTAGTGTACACAACAAGGCTCAACAAAAAGCTTTTTTGCGAACCCTTAAAATTAAAGGCAACCCTTGAATCCACCTCTTACGTTATGACATTTTTTAGTGAAATGCAAAAATTAAGCGCATACATGTAAGGGTGCACTAGAACTCTAGCTGGTTTTTTAGAATTTGAACCAATAATTTTATATGTAACGCGAGTTTTTTTGAGCACTAGCACCATTTTAAAGCTAATGAGAGTTGAGTGTACATACTTAACTATGTAAATTTTAGACACTTTGAGCTTGGGAACACTTTGATTCACAATATCCTAGAAAGGTATTCATAGTAGAGAATCCAAGTGAAAGATTGGTAAAGGGAAGAAAATAGTTCAAAGTAAAAAAAAAAAAACAGCTTAGAATATGATAGGCAAAGTGTGCTTGTTCTAGTGGCTATAAGGGGGGTTGCTTGTTACCTAAAGGTTCCAAGTTGGATCCCTCACTAGACACCCTATTGTAGCCTTGTATGGGTACATCTCTAATTTTATAGCTAACACATCCTAGTGGAGTGAAGTTAAAACTTTATGTTTTTCTTTTTTAATGGAAAAGATGATTTAATTAGTATCCAAGATAATTCTAACACCCAAAGGGTGATGGAAAGGTCCAAGAGAATCTTTGGAATCTTCATAATTATTTCTCTATCAACTCTCTCTCTTCTCTCTCACCCTTTTTTGTTATTTGCAAGAAATATCATAGAGAGAGATACTCTCTCTCTCTCTCTCTCTCTCTCTCTCTCTCTCTCTCTCTCTCTCTCTCTCTCTCTCTCTCTCTCTAGCGTTGCCTCACATAATATGTGTCATCTCTCTGTCTCTCTCTCTCTCTCTCTCCCTGTCCTTCAAGGTAGCACTTTCAGGTTTGCAAAAGTGCAAGCAAGACATGCCAAGGGGGCCTCCACAAGAACCAAAAGAGACACACAAGCTGTTGTTAAGACACAAAAGCACAAAAGGTGAGAGAGATAGAGAGAGAGAGAGAGAGAGGAGAGGGAGGCAATAGAGGGAAAGGCAAACCTAAACAAGTGTGAGGCAAAATGAATGTGTGTGTTTTTGTGTGTGTGTGTGTGTGTGTGTGTGTGTGTGTGTGTGTGTGTGTGAGTGAGTGAGTGAGAGAGAGAGAGAGAGAGAGAGAGAGAGAGAGATCATTGTTTGATACTCAATGTTTGTTTGCTACTCATGGCGGTGTAGGCTATTGAAAAAAACGTAAGTGTAAAGTACAAGCATTACAAAAACTAAAATTGCACGATATAGGTAATGGCCATCATTCTTCTCCAATTACCACCTCTTAGGACACTCTCCAATGAGAGCTTAATCCAAAGTGAGATGAACTATGATTGGTTCTATAGGGACTGATAAGATAGGGACATCCATTTAAACAACAACTAAACTACAAATGAAAGAAAGGGAAAGCCATAAATACAATGGGGAGCCTCCTCCTAGTATAAGAAAGAGGGCTTATAGCATACAAGGCAACTTGTGCACCTTTTAGTCTTATGTATGCACACACACACACACACACACACACACACACACACACAGAGAGAGAGAGAGAGAGAGATAGAGAGAGAGAGAGGAGATAAATTTCACTGTTAATTTTTGTTGAAGATCAATTTAAACATCCACTTAAATGGCTACATTTCTTATCTTTAGTGGTAAACCAACCTATATAGAAGAGAAACTTAAGAGCAATTCAAATAGCTCCTACCTTGGCACTCTTCCATCCCTTAGATTATGCCCATTCCAATTCAACTCAAAAAAAGGGTTGATAATAAAAGAGGCAAAGGATGGGGAGATAGATAGACAAATACATAGATGGATAGATGATAGATAGATCTCCTCTCTGTCTCTCTCTCTTGGAGGTCGAATACATGGGACAAAAGAAAAACATGTGTCATTTTTTGAGTTGGAATCTCTCTCTATGAGCTATTATGGCTGTAAATGAAGGTGGCAAGGGAGAGGCAATTGGATTGTTTTGGGAAAAGGGATGTGTCAATGGTGTGAGCCACTTGAAGTAGGTAAGGGAAGCGTTCATGAATGTGCTCTAAGGTGGGACACTTCAAGAGGGTGTGTAATCATGGGGCATAGCATACATAAATGGTGTGCTTCTTCTCTTGCACCTAGTTTCACAATGAAGTGTATGTGAATTAAGGCACATAGCCACAATGACATAGATCATTGAGATAGGTACAAGATCTTCCATGTAGGCAGGGGCATGAGATCCTCTCTCAAAGCAAAAGGTGGTCCTATAGGTAGGGTCAATGTGGGTGGTGTGATGGGAGTCCCTTCGTAATCCCATTCAGTGATACATTGTCATTGGAGGAAGGCTTCATTGGCTATGGGATCTAGGGAAGTGTATTGCATCCCATCACGCAAACCACTTCTTTATGGCTTGCCAACCAGCACTCAAGATCTTACTCTTGTAGGTTTTTTGTAGCTTGCAACTTTCCTCCTATGTGATGCATGGGAGTGTATGCCATGGTAGTTGTTGATGAGGTATTGCACGACTTGCTTTGTGCCCATAATTTAAATGGGTAGAGCTTTGGATTCCAAAAAAGCCTTATGGCAAAGTTTGCAAGAAAGTGCTTTTGAACTAGAACAAACTTCTTCCATGTAGATAGGGAGATGCTACGCCATAGAGAAGAACAATTACAATGAACTCACTCTCATCTATCCCCATTCTGACAGACACTCATCATCAGAAGGAGAAGCATATCACAGGATAGCCCCTTCACCCTTGACTAAAAGAGGGTCATAAAAAGCACATATGTATCAATGATGCTAGCCTATACTCCGGGCTTCACGTGGAGATAGTTTTACAACCCTTGTATTTAGCATACAACCTTCACTCTTTAGTTGTTTCCAATTGGCTATCAAAGCTTCTTACCAAAGCACATGGTTGGAAAAGAACTATTGTCTATTGACTTGTTTGCGGCAATTTAAATAAAAAGATCTCTATGTTCTCTTTGTTTTCTCTCATACATGAAGATCCTAACTACTCTTTTATATATATATATATATATATATATATATATATATATAGAGAGAGAGAGAGAGAGAGAGTCACAATTATATTGGCTATAAGAAAACCAACAACAACATGAACACAATCAACCAAATCACATATCATTAACGTAATTCGAAGGAGGCGGAAGGGGTTTTGGTTTGGGGGGGGGAGGGCACACAATCAACCAAATCACATATCATTAACATAATTCACGAGAAGGAGGTGGAAGGGGTTTTGGTTTGGGGGGGGAGGGCACTCTTTGGGGTTTTGGAAATAGGCTCTCCTCTAATGAGAAAAGAGGCAATTATTATTGTCAACTTCAAGAAAAAATAGAATGTTTGCATTGACAAGGACATTGAACGAGCACTATTGAAAGTTAAGAATATTCACATACTATACCCCCATTCACATACTAAACCCCCTGGCATTATTTTAAAAAGGTTAAAGTCTACATCTTCTCTCTCCTCTTTCTATCCATTCTACACACTCCTGTCGCCCACCCTTTTTGGGACCCCTTCTATCTCTTCACACACCCCTACAAGTGCCCACCCCATGCACGATGGTCGTTTCCCCACCTAACATAGAAGACCGCATAGAGAGAGAGAGAGAGAGAGAGAGAGAGAGAGAGAGAGAGAGAGAGAGCGTTGGAGGTCGACGCCCAAATAGAGAGAGAACTACTCGCCTTCACTTAAATAAAAGACTTAACCTTCAAAAACACAAACACGAAGAGAAAAAGTTGAGAGAAGGGAGCTAGAACGCTCCTACACAGAGAGATTCTCGGGCCCCAAAAACCGTGGCACGATTCAACTTTGAAGATGCGTGTGATACTTCTTTCTGCCCACACGTCAAGTAGGCGTACGCTTCTTTCAACCCACGTGCCAGTCTTCACGTTTTCTTCTCACGCGCGGGCCAGTCTTCACATTTCCTTCTCATGGTTTTTCCCTTGCGACTCTACCCACATTTTTCTACTTTCAACACCATGCTACCCTCATATGCTCTCAGCAGATCTTGCGTTGCTTGGTGACATTAACCCCCTCTTGACATCACAGTCATCCTCGACTGTGGCTTTGTCAGTAAAACTGTTGAGGGTCTTCAAAGAGAGAGAACTTTATGTAACCACTCTTACACTCTTGTAATCCATCTCTTTTTTTTTATTTTAACGCTGCAGTTCCTCTACGGACAAGGAAGTCTTCCCCTTTCTCTCCTTTTTAGTGTCAAGTTATTTGAAATTGTCTGATCTCGTCCTCTTCGAGGCCGCTTGAGATTGCCCATCTTTTTTCACTTACATCCCACTGAAATTCCTTTCCTTGGATCCTTTGATTCCATCAAGTTTTCCTTGGTCTTCAGAGTACCTTTTTAGAAGTTTATTTCCAAGCCACCACTTGACCACAATCACCACTGCAAAACATGTAGCGAGCTGAAATTCCTAATTTTGCAAACCGTCAGAGATAAAATTTGTTCACGTCATAAGGTAGATATTGCAAAAAGAAGCAACTTTCCCTTCTGCCTCATCTTCAAATTCCCAACGGTCTAAGAGATTTTCAAGATCTTTTCTCTCTCCCAAAAAGCGATCAAAATCTTGCTTTTGGATGCAAAAAGCTTGCTTTTTAGCCTCTATATATATAGAAACTTCCTCTTCTCCATACTAGGAGACCACTTTCTATCGCTTTTGACTTTGGTCAAACCTAGTCAAATCTGGTCAAACAATGAATTATGTTGCTTTTTCTTCTTCTCCTCCTCCTCTTAATGCGGAAACTCAAGGTTTTGATCCATGAAGAAGGTTTCTCTCTCTTGGATCGAGATTTCTCGTAGAAAACCCCTTTCTCAAGAGGGAATTTTCATGGATCTTCTGTAGTCTTTGCGTGAGATAACAAACAAGTCGAAAGTCTTTATCCTTCACCGCCTCGCTTCAAAGATCTCGCGATCTCTTCAATCTCTACTTGTTATTCTTGCGTTCCTGTCATGCTCTGTACTTGGATCAGGGATCTCGATGGAAGACGATCCCAAGCTCTGCTCTGATACGAATGTAACTCGCCTTCACTTAAATAAAAGACTTAACCTTCAAAAACACAAACACGAAGAGAAAAAGTTGAGAGAAGGGAGCTAGAATGCTCCTACACAGAGAGATTCTCGGCATTTCTTTACTTTCCACAAGCTCGACTACAATCACAGCCACATGACCTTGCACTAGCTTGGCCTTTGATCTCCACGATCAATTGGTCTTCATGACCCTCAATCTCCATGACCACTTGATCTCCGCGATCACTAGAGATGCCTAATTACAAGACTAGGGGCTTTTTCCCTTTATAAGGCCACCCTTGTGCTTTTTTAAAAGAGATCCGCTTTGTTACATAATAATAGGACTTCAAAATAAAGCTCTAAGCTTTATTTTGCTTTTTTATTTTAACTCTCTCTCTCTCTCTCTCTTACTTTCTTTCTCTCTCTAACTTCAAAGAATAGCTTTTTAATAAATCGTGAGATTCAACTTTGAAGATGCGTGCGATACTTCTATCTGCCCACACGTCAAGCAGCCGTACACTTCTTTTAACCCACGTGTCAATCTTCACATTTCCTTCACACTTTTCCCCTTGCGACTTTGCCCACATGCTTCTGCTTTCAACACCATGCTGCCCTCGCATGCTCTCAACAGATCGTGCGCTGCTTGGTGACATATATGCACTAAAAAAAAGATTGCCATGAAAAAAGAGAAATCGAACTCAAGACCCTACTCTGCAGGGTGGGAGGTTGTCATAACATACGAAGGCATTGAGAAAATAAGGGTGCCAAGATAGAGAAAAGAGAACAAGATTGAGAGGGAGAGGGAGAGGAAGAGAGGTCACACCCGACTACTCACATCATGAAATCAAAGCTCTCCTGCCTTATTTACCTTGATACAACTACTTCTCCTAAGCCACCAGTCCTTTGTGCTCCTCTGCATCACATCCCAACCACACAGCTCTCCGCCCTTCCGGACTTACCTTGATACAACGAAAACTCCTCTCCCAAGCCACCATCGTCTTTCTGCTCCTCTGTACTTCTCTGCATCACACTGCAAAGATACACATGCAAGCTCCTCTTTCCAGATCCATCTCCTTCCCCTTCTACTATAAGCAACTCACCTTGATACAACTACCACTATTCTCCTAAGCCATCGCCTTTGTGCTCCTCTGCATTGCGCCTTGATACGCATACCACTCTTCTCCTAAACCACCATCGCCTTTATGCTCCTCTGTATCAGACCCCAATGACACATACACAAGCTCCTCTTTCCAGATCCATCTCCTTCCCCTTCTCATACACACACACTCTAAGCCACTCATACACACACATGCAAAGACCATGCACCCTCTCTCCCCACCCCCACTTTCTCTACCCAAAATACACTCCCATGCTAGATAACTTCATGAAAACAAAGAAAAGAAAATTGGTTGCTCGAGAAGAAAGCCAAAGTAAGAATAAAAACATAAGATTGGTTGTACAAGAGCATAGGAAAAAGTTGTATATGCATAACCTCAATAGTGAGGTGGAAACCTCACAAAGGATGCTATTTAATCTCTCTAGAATCAGTCTAATCTCATCAATTATACTTTTGAAATCTACTCGTCAAGATCTTCCCCACATATATATTCCATACTATTGTTCTCTCTCTGTTTTTGAGGTTTGTTTTACCAAAAAATTACCAATCACGGATATATATAACTTCTCATATAACCAACAGTAGTAAAAGCAACTTAAAAGAAACAGATATGATATGATGATAAGACTTCTACACGTGTGAATGTGCACACCACACCAACCTATTAGAGCACCCTGCTATAACCGAACTCCCCCCCCCAAACAAAAAAACAAAATTCTTTACCATAGGCGCTAACTTCCATTGAGTAAACAGCTCTACGTCAACAACCAACACCTTCATCCGCAGAGACGAGCACGAAAACCTTCATCTTGCTCTTCTCTGCAGAGACGAGCTCCCAAAATTCCTAGACACAAATGCTTACTTCCCAAAATATTAACTCCAAAATTACTAGCCACTAAGTGCAATTGTACAATGCCATTATGTTGAAAGAGCAAAATTGATTACTCTTTAATAACAAAACCAAAACACTGTGTTGCTTACTCATCATTGAAAATAATAGCCGACTCTTAAGCTAAGCTCTACAAATGCTTACTTCCCAAAATATTAACTTCAAAATTACTAGCCACTAAGTGCAATTGTACAATGCCATTATGTTGAAAGAGCAAAATTGATTACTCTTTAATAACAAAACCAAAACACTGTGTTGCTTACTCATCATTGAAAATAATAGCCGACTCTTAAGCTAAGCTCTACATTAACGATAGTAGCATGATACATAATTTTATTTTCATTTCACTCCGTAAGAGTAGAAGGTGCTGCACCAAATCCTCCTCCTCCACGTCCAAAACCTGGTCGTCCACTAGGACCACCCTGGAAAACACAAAAAGCACCTGTGGAATGAGTGCACTTCTTTGCACGAAAAACACTACGAAACAAAAACAAAATGTCGTAGCAACCACCCTTACACAACGCAGAGAGACGATCAACCAGAAGTGAGAAAGAAATGAATGCAGTCACACACACACGCACGCGCGATAAGACGATTATGAAGGAAAGAATGCCAAACAAGGAACCAACAACTGAACCAAAACAAGGCATGTGCAATACTTATACCCTGAATGAAGGTTGGAACCCCGCGGGTGCTCCCCCCTTGTCACCAAATCCACCTGGACCGCGTGGAGGGCCACCGCGATACCCATCCCCTTGGCCTGTCACCACCTTCATGGGGAGGCCCTCTGCCCAAAACACGAGTTCAAGATGTGCTGGAGAGTTCGAGAGAGAGAGAGAGAGAGAGAGAGAGAGAGAGAGAGTGTGTGTGTGTGTGTGTGTGTGTGTGTGTATGAGAGAGAGAGAGAGAGAGAGAGAGAGTAACATCAAAACCCAAAGATTGGTGAAAGAAAATTAGCACAATGATATATACAAGCGAATAAAACAAGTAAAAACCCAGTCACACACCTTGGTTGGTCACCCGGAGGTCCACCCATAGGCCTGCCTGGGGGCCTGGCAGACTTCTTCAGAGTAGCAGGAACGATTTCTGAAGGCAGGTTGAGGTAGGTTCAAAGGTACTCAATGCCATCATTAGTCAAGTACCAGTAATAGTGCATCCACGCAAAATTCTCTTTCACATACTCCTTGGACTTGAAGCTCTGCATAAGCTTTATAACTTGCAAGTTCGGAACATCAATGTCAGAATGCTTGGGTAGATTGAAGTCCTTCTTCCCATAGAGTACCCCCTCTGGACACGCATACGATTAGAGAGTTGGGTACGTCACAAAACCAAATGTATTCTTGAAAAGACCAAAAACTCAATACGACAAGAGACGCTGGTCCATTATCATCAATAGCCGATATTTGTACCTTTGAAAAGGTTCTTGTAGACTTCCACCCGATTTTTCTTGGAGATCAACTATCGTGCAACAAGCAGATAGTGCGTAAGTCTACCATGTTCATACAACTTGAAAGCAACTCAAGCTCTAGTTCATCACATACCTTAACATTTTGATTCATCAAATTGTCTACGTAGCCCAAAAAAACCAAGACTGTACATGTTATCTGGCATGAGAAAATGCCCAAAACTTCTTATGTAATATGAATGACAGGCTCTAAATCTAACCGAACATAATTCACCACTCAGACACAAGACAAAATGGCAAACCTAAAAAGGAAATGACACAGGCTTCTATATTTACAAGACTAATTGCTTCATACAAGAAAACTACAATATGAAATATGAGATCATCCATGACATGGACAAGGTACTCCCATCATCACTTCCCGAGATCATGAGCAAATTAAGTCAAGAAATAGGACACACAAGATGTACTTTGCATGTCCCCTTCGACACAAGCCATCCCTATACATAACTAGTACACATGATACGATCGGGTTGTAGAGTGGCAAAGGTTGGCCTTGTGCTAGTCTGTGTTGTCTTGCCTTACAATAGTTAAGAGCATGTCTATTTGCAGCCTGCAGGTGCCTGCCAACGTATCCACACCAGCCATAAAATATAGTAAAAGGCTCTTACAAAAGTGGTCTCCTGCATTCTGGTAAACCTCAACAATTAAGTGGTAGATAGGTTATTATTCTTGCAAGGTTGTCAAGCAAGTAGTTTGCTTTTGTTTAAGATGTAGCTTTTTTATTATTGATGAATAGCTCCACACATAGTGACAATCACAACATGAACCCCTAGCCATGCTGGGCAAGCACGTCCTGATCAAAGTTATTTGACTATCCAAAATGGTGGTATTCAGGAACAAAGCCACAGACAATTAATCGCATTGATGTAACAGCCTGTCTCTAATAGCTAAAAACACTCTAAACATTGGTCCACCTCTAGAGGATGCATGCACAACACGATGTCAATCTTTGAAAACAATATGGATAAGAATGCCATGTGAGTATAGTTTGTATTATATTTCACACAGAGTTATTGATTACTTATGTTCTTTCCAAAATCGAAAGGTTAACTTCCATAGGCCTATCACACATACGAGCCGCCATCACAACCGCGTTATTATCATTCTGACGTGCCACAAGCTGTGGTGGCCATGGAAAGCCTGTATGCACTCAAACCCATCACACAAGCGATCATATACTATGACCATGTTAGTTGGACATCATACATTAATAAGCCACATGCGTTCCAGTATGCACTCAAACCCATCACATAAGAGATCATGTACTATGAGCATGTTAGTTGGACATCATACACGGATAAGCTGCATGCATTTCTCAAGAGTATGCTTTGAGCTTGTCGCTCACAACAGTGAAAAACACATGTGAAAGCATAATCTATCATTTCATGCTCTGAGCCTCAGACAAGCTCATCACCAAAAGACCCCATATCTGAAAGCTTGAAGCTCCAGTATTACAAAATGGTTTTTAGAAACCTCCAAACACTCGTAGGTGCAATTGTTTTGCCCAGTTCAACCATTAAGGTTGAATTTCACTCCTACAACATTGTTTTGTTGGCCTTTCAGATTTAACATTGTGTAGTCACACGAATGAGATTGCCGCAAGGAGTCTAACAAACATGCGTACATGCACACACAATAGCTATTATTATTGAAAAGGTAAAACACGTCATACACCATTTCAGTGTGAATGTTAATATCATCTCACAGGTGGGCAGCTCCAGAAACCCTAGACTAGGGCTACAAATCATGAAAACAAGTCCAAAGCCTTAGCAAATTTCTCTCTCTCTCTCTCTCTCTCTCTCTCTCTCTCTCTCTCTCTCTCTCACACACACACACACACACAAATCCTTCTTACACACACAAAAACACAAACACAATTGACCCAGTTGCTCCCTCGTACACACACCTGAAACGCAAGAGAGCTACATCAAAAGAAAACATACCATGGTGGGGAGGAGATGGCGCCTGCAATCCCTCCTCCTCGCTCTGCTACAACCAATCCTCTTACTTCATTTAGGTTTACAGCCTGAGTAGACATGTACGTATTTACTAAATGCTCATGTATTATGTATGTTATAACAAAATGTGTATGTGTCAATATAAAAATAAACACTCATGTATGTATGCTATAACAAAATGTGTATGTGTCAATATAAAAATAAATATATGTGTGTTTGTGTGTGTGTGTGTGTGCATGTTATTTACTAAACACTCGTGTATGTCTATATGCATGCATGTCAATGCTAAAACACATGTAGTACACACAAATTGTATGTATCAATGTCAATGTGTGTGTGTGTGTGTGTGTGTGTGTGTGTGTGTGTGTGTGTGTGTGTGCACCTTCATAAGGTTTTAAAATAATTCAACTTACTAATTAGAAGATGAGAGAGAGAACATAGCAACTAACGAAGAGAGGGGAACTCAAACAAAAAATATCAAAAGAAGAAACACTAAAGCATTTAACTAAAATTATTCTGGAAAAACAAAGAATTTTACATTATCTTAATTCCTAAATTAAATGCCAAACTACAAATTAAAGCACTCCAAAAACAAAGCATTGAATGATGAATTATAAGCCTGCATCTTCAAAACCCAACATAGTACAGCCTTAACTTCACTACTTGTCCAAACATGAAGTAATACCTGATCGTGCATAGCCTAGACAAAACATGAAGTAATACCTTATCATGCATAGCCTAGACAAAAGCTACTACATACTTGCCTCCAGTGCCCAAGAGTAGGTGCAAGTTTCTGGAAAGCAGTAACTACCCTCATGAAATCAAAAAGGGGGACCAAAAGTAGACTCAAATGCCGAAGACTTTCTTAGGGAGTAGGGAGCAAAGAGCATAGGAAACCAAGGGGCAACAACCTAAGAGAAAGGATGTTGGTATGTATAGGGTAGGTGCCAACTCAAACATTTAGTCCACAAAGGAGAGTAAGCCTAAAGCTTTGTGAAAAGCTTGAAAGTTCCCATGACATAGAGCCTTTATGAAAAGATCCCCAATGTTGTTCTACATTGGCACATAAGCCATGCCGATCTCTCCTGTTAAGAGTCTCTCCCTAACAGCATAATGATAGTGCACATCAATGTGCTTTGTGTGAGCATGAAAAGCTAGGTTTCTCAAAACTGCCAATGTGCTCTGATTGTCAGTGAAGATGATAGTGGACGAGGATTGTCCAACACCCAAATTAGTCCATAAGGTGTATGAGCCAAAGACACTCAACGGTAGTTTGTGAATGTTACCTTATACTCAACTTCGCAACGAAATGTGGCCACAATGGGTTGCTTCTTGCTGAGTCATGAGAATTAAGATACATGAATGATCAAGATAAAAAGCAAAATCTACTAGTGGACACGCGTGTGTCCTAACAACCAGCCTAGTCAGAATCTGTAAAAGCATGCAATCCTCGCTCCTTTGATGATCCCCCCTTGGGAAAAACAAGCCAAGGTGTTTTGTGCCATGTAAATAGCAACAAGATTTGCTTAATAGCCTATCAATGCATTGTATTTAGGCTATGCATAAATCTAATCAACTACAAACTGAATGTCAAGCCGACTATTATACACATTAAAAAGATATCCATCAGCCTACTGATAGAGACTAGCATCAAAAGGGTCCCCAACATCATGAAGACTAAGACGTAAGCCTAGCTCCATTGGAGTGGCGACAAGCTAACAGCAGTCTTCAAGTCCAAATCTTCACACCAAAGTCATATCCCCATCAACATGTGACTTAAACTCAATGCCCAAGTAATAGTGCAACAAACATCTCAAAAGCTAATCACAATTGGGACTAAAATACAACAATATGTTCCTCATTTGGATCTATGATCAACATGTCATCAATATACTGTGGAGCTAGGGAGAGCATAGAGCAAGAGAGAGGAGAGATGCACACACAGATGTAGGTGCAGGAGAAGTAGCCTGCTTATTCCTTATCCACACTAAATAATAATCAAGAATGATATACACTATACAATATTAGTTAGTGTTAGTGATGGGTGGCCAGACTGGACACTAAAGGTACAATGGCGGCCCATCCGTTTGAGGGTGATAAGCAGAGGAGAAGTTAAGCTTAGTTCCCAAATTATCAAAGAGCCCCTTCCAGAATGCATGGGTCTCTATCTAAAACTATAGAGCTAGGTAGCCCATGATACTTAAAGATTTGAGCAATGAAGAGGTTAGCCACATGATGGGACTTAATGCTCTTTTTGACAAGTATGAAATGTGCTTGTTTACTAAACCTGTCAACTATTGTCCAAATACCTGTATTTCCTTGTCTGGACTTAGGAAGACCAAAAATAAAGTCCATTGAAATACTCTCCCAAGGAGCTTCATGTATTGGCAATGGTTGTAGCAACCCTTGTTGCTTGCCTGTATCGTACTTGATCTTCTAACATATCAAGCATTGGGAAACATGTTCTTGAATGTCCTTTTCATTGAAGGCCAGTAGAAATATGTATCCATAGCACTTATGGTAGCTTGAATTCCGCGATGTCCCGCATAAGGAGGAGCATGGGATTCATTCATAACCTTCTCTCAGAGCTTCTTTGTCACACATAACTGTGAGCATGTAAGAGAAATCCATCTTTTATTATATATGGATCTTGGCTCTGCCCACTAGTTAGTTTAGACATTACATCAACAAAGTCTAAATCAGTAGCGTACGCATCTAACATGCTTGTTAGATCCTAGTGATATCCTATAGATACAGCATTCGCTCTTGGTCGTCATGATCTAACATGCTTGTTAGATCCTGGTGATATGCTACAGATACAACATTTGCTCTTGGTCGTCATCATGAGAGAGCATCCACTACATGTTATGCTTACCTAGAATGTGAGATATATAAAAATAAAATTTAGAAAGAAAATTAGCCCACCTCATTTGTTTATCTGACAATTTGGTATGTGTCATAAAGTACGTGATACTTTGATGGTCTATCCGGATAATAAAGGGCGTACCCAGAAGATAATGCTTCCAAGGCATGAATTACTGGAAGTAATTCCTTTTCATAGATGCCTAGGATTCTTTCTTCAAGATGCAAGTGGCGACTTTCGACTACAACAGCATGTCCCTCTTGTAAAAGAACAACCCCTAAGCATTTACCACATGCATCACAGTGGACCTCAAATGGCTTGGAGAGATCCAGAAGCACTAGAACAGGCTTTGTTTCCTTAGCAATCCATTGAAATTTAACCTTTTTCTTTGTTAAATCATGGAGAGGACCTGCTATCAAAGAGAACTTCTCTATAAATCTTCGATAGTAAGAGCACATGCCAATAAAGCTTCTTAGCTCAGGAAGATTCATAGGTTGAGGCCATTCTTCTATTACCTTAAGCTTCTCGAGATCCATGCAGATCCCTTCTTTAGAGATAATATGGCCCAAATACCTTATTTCTTGCAAAAAGAATTCACTCTTTTTGCTATTTATGTAAATCTTATTATCTCACAGTTCTTGAAAAACTACTTTGAGATGTTCCTTGTGCTCTTCTAAAGATTTGGAGTAGACTATGATATCATCAAAGAATACCCCCAGGTAACCTCGATGCTTTCGAAAAATATGTTCCGTCATTCGATTGAATGTGGCTGGTGCATTTGTGAGTCCAAATGGCATCACAAGAAACTCATAAAGACCAAACGTCGTGCGAAACACGATCTTATGAATATCTTCCGGTACGATGCAGATCTGATGATAACCGCTCTTGAGATCTATCCTACTATAGTCGAAAGACCCTTGAAGCTTATCAAATAGATCCTCAATCCTTGGAACCGGGAACCTGTTCTTGATAGTATTGTTGGGTGGTGCGCTTATTGGAATAAGCTCTATCTTATGATCATCTACCCCTCATGAGGGAGGTAGTTCACTTGGAATAGAGTCAGTAAAACGGTCTGAATATTCATCTAGAAACAACTTTAAATTTGTATCTACTTTTGATGAATCACTTGTTTCCGACAAGAGAGAGTTATCAACTTTAGAAGAATCTTTGACAAAAATCATATACACAGAAATAGCAAACTTTATTGATTTATGTAAAGCTTCCTTAGATAGATAGAATAGGAATCGTATGTCCCTTGTCGTTAACTTCTAAGTTAGTCTCTCTACCTTTATGCTTAATAGCAATTACTCTTTTTGGGAACTTAAGATGAGCTGCCATCCTATGAAACCATGGCACACCCAACAAAACATCTTGGTTCTTAAGAGGGGAAATGAAGAAATCCCCTTGATCAACATAGCCCTGCACATGCAGTCGGAGCTTTCCAATCAAGGGAGTGACTAGGACTACTGGACTATCAAAAGCACCATCAACATCCATAGTAAGACCCATTTCATGTGTGTGGATGCCCAACTTCTCCGCTAACTCCCTTGATATGAAGTTGCGATTTGAGCCTGGGTCAAACATGATGAGACAATCTTGATCACATACTTTGCCCATGCATAGCATTGGCGTGATACTTCGTCTTCTTTGGCCTCTTGGTTCTCCCGAGTGAGAATCATGGATGCTTAGGGCTTATCCTTTTTAGCCGATCTCGAAGGACAGGCTCGATAAGAGTGACCTTGTTCCCCATATCTAAAGCATCGATTCTCGCTTCGGTAACGTTCCATCTCTTCGAGAGAGAGGCGGTTTTGACCTTTATAGGTCTTAGTTGCTACCATCGTGTGGTGTATAAGCTCAGAGGTAGATTTGGGCTTCTGGGCGTTGACATAAGTGTGCATATCTTCAGGAAGCCCCGCACAGAATTGCTGCTTCTGCTCAGAGAAATCTATCTGCTTGAAGATAGTGGCTTTGAGATGCAAATCCCAAAACTTGTCCACATACTTTTGGATAGTTTCCCCTTGCTCCACCTTGAAGCTCCTCATGCTGTGAGGACAACTTCCTTTGCATCATCGGTGAGGAATTGCTTCAGGATAGCAATCTTGCACTCTCTCCAAGACTTTGGTGCTTGACCTTGAGCTCATAGACTAGCCCACCATTGTCTAACAGACTTGTGGAAATTCATAGCAACATTTCTGAGCGCTTAGATTGATTTGTAAAGTGCTCACCTCCAAAGGCCGCATCAAATTGGTGGATAAAGCTGAGTACTTTATCCGTATTTTCGTAAGTTCCATCGTAAGAAAGGAAGGTGATGCTTTTCCCTCCTTCCTTGAACTTTTGGAGGCGGGCAGATCTCTTCCAGGTGGGATATAAATGTCTACGCCCTCTTCTTCTAAAAGAAGAACTTGCTTCGTGTGCTCTAAAAAAAGAGTTGGAAGAATTGGATGGAGAAGGAGGAGAAGGTGATTTCCTTCTTCTATGAGGAGGATGCCTCCTCTCATCGCTTCTCTGTGTCTGGAAGAGCTAGATCTTGGGCTGTGACGTCTTCGCTTCGTGGTACGAGGAGGGGAGCGCTTCGGACGCCGTCGTCTTGGTGGCAACTCTTCATCAGAGTGCTCACGACGTTCCGAGTTGTCCCCTTCATGTTGCTCATCATGGTTATCACTAGCCTTCTCTTCTCTTGGTTGTGGTTCTTGGCTTCTTCCAGAGGCATGTCTTCGTCTCCTTTCAGTATGAGATGCCCATCTTGTGGTGATTCCCACCGCTCTAGAGAGCGAGCTCTCTCTTCTCGAGTAGGAGGAATCAACTCATTGACTTGTAATTGGGCTTGCACAGTTGCTCGTAGATTTGGATTATCCTGTGCTTCTTGCAACCGACGTGCATAATACCTAATTGTCCTTATACTCTCATTAGCTTCATCGTCATTAAGAAGATTAGTTCTTTGCCATTCCATGTTATTAGCCTATTGATCCTCAAATCCCATAGTTCTCTCACTTCAGGAATCAAGAAATATAGTCCTTTTCGATACCCACACCAGTTGGCGAGAGTTCCGTCTATAAGCTAAAATAGAGGAGTGGGGCGTAACAGTGCGACTTCCCAGATGGCTAGTCTTTGGAGACTTTCTACAAGCTCAATACTGCTGAAACCATAGGTACCCTCCAAAGAGGTGCAGTATTAAGATAGGAGCTCCCCCCAATCTCTAGCACAACAGGAAGAAGGGTAATAACTCCCAATACTGCTAAAACCATAGGTACCCTCCAAAGAGGTGCAGTATTAAGATAGGAGCTCCCCCCAATCTCTAGCACAACAGGAAGAAGGGTAATAGCTCCCAATTCCTCTTACTTTAGGTTATGTACAGACCTAACCTTTCATGGAATACCTGAACTGTTCCTTTCTCCAAAAAGAAAGAAAGCCTAAGCTCTGATACCAATGTAATCGTATTTCTTGGCAAAGACTTAATTTAATCAATAACTGTGAAAGAAAAGCTAATGATTCACGTAAAAGAAAAGATTGCAACAAGAACACAGTATTGAGGGTTGCATTTATGAGGTCGCCCCCCCTCGAAAGGAACTTGTATTAATTTCTCCAATCGGAGAGATTGATTTTTTATTTACTTCTTAAGTGAAAAGTATGCCAAGTATTGACTTTGGGCTTAGTTTGCCTTTTTTCCCTCCTGTAAGAACAGTTTTTTACCAAAAAGAAAAACTAAATTTCAATATTTCCAAGGTTTAAATTGTATCATCATGAACGATTTCCAAGGTTTAAATTGTATCCAGTTGGATATAAGCTAGACTTCATATAACAATCGCATACATGATGTTTTTCGATCTTTTGAAAAAACCATGGCCTGAATCACATGTGTACGACCTTATTCCACCAAGCAGTCCGTATAAACAAGCCTAGGCTAATTAGTTAGCATAAAGCATGACCTTGAGTGGACCTTCGTCTTACATAAATCTACCACAACTTTTTTTGTGCAACTGCAAAAGAAGTGTTACCATTATAAATCCTTTGGGATGTTGAAGGGGAGATGTATAGCAAAAGACAAAACCTAAAGAACCTACCACATACTCTTTAATTGTGCTATTGCAAAAAGTATTAGCCTCCTGACCATACCTTATAGTCTAGACTAAGGTATCCAATCATGTTGAGCTTCTCCGTCAAGCATGCCCCTTGCGTAGAGAGTGAGAAAGAGAGATAAAGCATGAGAGGGGCGTCAAGGGCTCAGCAAGACGAGCTTGACTAACGAAATACTACGAACAAAAACAACCATTGCGCCTGTTGCCTCTACAATGCAAACTCTCTATTGTTTGTGCCGCCTATGAAAGAAGGCAACAAGAGGGAGGGGGCACAAACACACAAAGCAAGAGGACTGTGCTTTGCTTTTGCCTATGAAAAAAGAGAACGCAAGCACGAGGGAGAGAGTAGTAGTTGTTGGAAAACAAAAACAAAACAAAACAAACAAAACAACAAAAACTAGAAAAAGAAAATTTTTTACAAAACAATTACCTAATTGAAGAAACCTTCCAAAAATAAACATAAACACACACACACAATCATACAAAGACTTGATCATTAATAAGAACTTAAAACTACTCTACTGAGATACTAATCAATAACGCAAAATAGCAAAACAAAGAACTATAAACTCTAGTCCTAGAGCACTTACAAACAAGAACAAAACATTAAGCTAAACTTTAAAGAGAATAGGACTCGAAAGTGCAACCTTTAACTCCAATGTTTGTCCAGACATGAAGTGTAGGTTCATCAACTCTATCATGCATAGCGTGGACAATAAGCTACGACATCCCCACTCACGTCATCAGTGCCCAAGAGTAGGTGCAGGTTTGTATAAGGTTATTTCAAAAGAATATACTTTATAAAACCAACGAGCTGAGTTTCTATCACTCTCCAAAGGTGATGGGCATACTTAGTCATGATAGAGTCTAGCACTCCAAGACTACTCTATGTCAACAAAGAAACACAAACATAGGAAAGAACTAAACTAACTCTATAATCAGTTGGAGCAAGAAAGAGTTACAGATCAAACTTAAAAGACTAAACAAAGTTTACTTTGAGTTAGAACATCAACCCCTACTTTAAGATGGAACCAGCCACATTTACAAAAAGAGCCTTGAACTAAGAATTAAGTGGGTTTTTCAGCTCCCCAAAAACTTACTTTGTATCATTCTAAACATTCCAAAAGCTGAAATACCAAAGATGAACTTACTTTTTATCATTTTAAACATTCCAAAAGTTGAAATCAATCATGATGATGTAGAAAACACTGCCAACATCCCAAAATGAAAGCCAAGTCATACATATGAATGATTAAATAAGCCTATAACAAGTGAAGCCATCAAATTGCACCACGTTTAACATTATACCAAACATCCAAGAAAGATGTCAAGCTTGATTGTCCCAAGGATATCTCATTGAAATATCTGTCCCAAAAAAAAAAAACATGTGCAACCCAAGGAGACACTGAGATATCTATCCCAAAAAAAAACATGTGCCAGGGCAAACTTACATGCATCACAGATTGAACTATATGTGCTCTTCCACTTCATGCACTCTTGTTCCCTTTCTCCTCTGCTGGTGTCTCACTTACACCACTCACACCGGCTCAGCCTTAACTGGTCATGCTGTCTGATATAAAGGGCCATAAGCCTCATATGACTTATTAGACATGCACTCTTGAATTTTCGCAACCCTCTCCTTTGCCATCACCAGCTTTTCTTTTTCTGTCACCAGTTTCTGTGACATATCTGAACGTTGCCAAAACCACAGCCTTGCGACTCCTGCAGAGAGCCTTGCGACTTCTGCAGAGAGCCTTTCGACTTCTGCAGAGATTTCCAGGACCTCCTTTCCATAGGCCTGAAGCACCAAAGCGGCATGCATTTCCCGGCTGCGGCCGGAGATAAAGTACACCTTTTCATTATAAGACAGAATGCAGGGTTCAGACAGTACCTTGTCTACGTCAGGGACATAGTACTCCTGGAGAGCCACCAATGACCTGTCTTCCACCAATGACACGCCATTAGACCCTGCCACTAAAAGCGTGAACCAAAAACCTACATCACGGAAATCCCTGCGTTGCCTCTCAAATCTGGCATGCTTTTCTCTGAACTGCTTCATTAAATACTCTTCTGTGGCGAGGAGGTTGCCATGCCGATACTCAGTTGGGCATGTCCCTCGGAGGTAGAGACACTTCTCAACATCCAGGTTATACTTATCTGGGTGGGTACTCATGAACTTTCTCAGAGCCTCCCTTACCTCCTGAGCGCTTGGAGGATAACACATCACAAGTTGACCTCTGGTTCTGGTATCAGAGTTGGAAATTAGCCTGGTACTCTGCTCAGACCCCACCAAGATTACCGTGACGCGCTTACCATCAGCTTGCGTCTTCGCCCATGAAACTAGCTGTAAAACATCTGCTTCAGCCAGCTTATCAATATGGTCAACTATGAAGACCAGCTGCTTTCGTCTAAATAGTTTGACCCAGAAAGCCAATTCGCCAAGGATTTCCAGTCCTGACTCAGGACGCATCCATGACATAAAACTGAGACGAAGACTTTTGTACCTTTGATTGATAGTCGCCTGTATGGCTTTGAAAGACTGTTGTGCAGCCCCGTCAAGATAAATTGCTGCTCCCCTATCCCTTGCAGCATCACATAACTGTGTAGTCTTACCGATTCCAGGCCATCCAACCATCATATAGAAAACTCCATCTGGGTCTTCGTCCAGCAGAGCTTTAGTATCCATATTTGTAGAAGGGATCCACACACGGTCTTCCCGATGAATCATGCTTGGGGCATCTCCCCGGCATGCCAGATATACACAGTAACCCTCATTCGCAACCACCACCGTGAAAACAAGGCCCAGAACTGAACACCAGAACTTCAACCTCAACAGATACTTCAAAAAACGTACTAGATCCTGAGGCTTCCCTCCTTCCCCTCGGCCTGCGGAGGACCCTTGGGGTGGGTCGGTAGGGGAAGGGGAAGATGAGAGAGGAAGGCCTGCGGAGGAGGATGGGGTAGAGGAAGATGTGAGAAGTCGACGGAGAGAGAAGGCATCCCTGTGGTGAAGCATGCCTGTGGTGACGTGGGGCGCATCCCGGAAGCCACCCCCCTGTGGTGAAGCATAGGTGTGGCGGGCCGAGGATGAGAGAAGCCGAAACTGGATACGGGCACTGGACGTTAGAATCCGCCTCATCAATGGAGAATGAGAATCTCTGCAGTTGAAAACAACCTAGGGTTTAGGCCGGTTACAGACCGCCATTGTGCCCAAACCAATAAATTGAACCCACGTCGGATTTGGGCAGTTTAGGATACACACCTGACACCGCCAAAAGCTCCCGCCTTTTGCACGCCTAGTTGGCAGCTGACTCAGCGCCAAATCCTTACAGTAGATTAAGGTTGGGCCCCTCAGCAGCCAGCTTTGAGAAGGCCCTCGGTACTTTATATGGATTCGAGGGGATATGAGATGACGGGAAGGCCTCATGTAGGGCATACATGTGTGCACCTTAGAGCTGGACCAAGTGTTATGTCCTTGCAACCAGTGCAAATGGGCAGTGCTACGACAACGTCGTGTAATGATGCAGCATGTGGAGGAATACGGACAGTTTGATCCCACCATTATTGATCAAGTGGTTGCACAATATATTTCATCGGTAAATTGATCGTAGTACGTGGATGTCTAAAGACTTTGTGTATCTTTAAATTTATATGTGGGCTATGCTTCTCATAGGACTCCAACATTGGGGAAGCGACAAGAGTCCTGCAACCAGTTAGGTGGGTTTGCATGCGGTCCAAGCAAGTGGCGGGCACTAAAGGTTTGCAAAATGCTATGCCTATGGCTCCTGATGTGAATGCCAATAAATATCCACACGTGGAGATGCTCGAACAAGAGATGGATGACATGCTCCAGGCAGTTTTTGAGGCAAGTGATCCTGTGGCCGAGGGTATGAAGCAAGAGGCTCGTACACCCTTATATGAAGGCTTGAGGATTTCCCATCCTGAAGACAGTTTTTACGTTGCTAAACCTTCAAGGGTCATTTGGTTGGAGTGATAAAAGCGTCACATAGCTATTCAGGTAATGTGTGTGCATGTTTTAAACAAACGACTGTTGCAATGCTTGCTCGATGTTCAACGTGGTGTGACATGTAGGCTTTTGAAGAATCACATATTGCCGTCTCAGAATACAATGCCGAGCTCCAGAGATGATGCAAGAAAGATACTCCGAAAGTTGGGCGTAGACTATAATTCCACACATGCTTGCCCCAACGACTGTGTCCTCTTTCAAAGTGAGTACAAGGACTTGGAAAAATGTCCAAAGTGTGGTGCTTACAGATATCGTAAAGATCTTTGAGGGGAAACTATGCCGGAGAAGGTCTTGAGGCATTTTCCACTAATACCACGCATTCAACACATGTTCAGGTGCAAATCAATTGCAAGCCTTATGTCTTGGCACTCCCAAAACCACTCCACGGATGGTGTGCAACGCATTCTTGCAGTTTGCATGGCATGGAAACACATCAAAGAGACTTGGCTAGATTTTGCAAAAGAGCCCTCGGTATTTGCGGCTTGCTTTGGCAATGGATGGAGTTAATCCGTTTGGTCAGCACTCGACAACATATAGTGTGTGGCCCCCCGTAGTTGTTTGTGAACTACAACATTCCACCATGGTTGACGACAAAGAAGGGGCATTTGATATTCAGCTTGCTAGTGCTTGGTCGTTACAAGGTCGTTACAAGGTAAAGAATATGGATGTGTATCTACAATCGCTTATAGATGTGTATCTATAATCGAATAGATGAGCTAAAGGAGTTGTGGTCCGACATCAAGGTGGAAGACAAAAGCAAGCACGTATTAGAGGCATACTTATGTGGAGAGAGAGAGAGAGAGAGAGAGAGAGAGAGAGAGAGGCTTTTAACGTCGTAGGAACAATCCCAAGAGACCACAATGATCTATCCGACGAGAGGTGAGATTTGAACACAAAACGTGCCAAATCTCACTTCCATGAACCTGTACAAAACATTGCTTCAAGATCAAGGATATTACACAGGGAAAAACTTTAAATTAATCTTCTTCATGTTGGTGGTTTACCAAGATTGACCCCTTGCTAGGATCCGAATAGTCTCCCACCCCAATTGCATGCCCACCCATCTACATACCAACAATCAATGTGAGAGAGATTAGCATCCCCCACCCTCTTGTCCAAACATGAGAAGGAGAAACTCCGAAAGGTCTCGCTAAATCCTTCCACATGCCAAGCATCTAAAATCCTTAAGGCAAAGCATAGTATCTCCCAAGTTGCTGGCTTAGCACCCTAAATGGTGGCTAAGCTACCACCCCGCCTATCCTGTAGCACGTTGAAGTCTCGTCCCATGCACCAACACTCAGCTGTGGGTAAGGAGTCTCCAATCAGCATCCAAATGTTAATTTGGCCACCGACCGGCACATTAGGAGCATATACATTAAGAAATCCAACCTTGTCCTCTCCTATGCACATAATCATCCACTCTGCTCTCTAGGGCACTATGATGCCTTTGTCCTTAATCACAAAGCACAAGGTCTCCCCAATAGCAATACATACACCTCCCTAGGCACCAAATGTGATGTCCTCGCGACCTAGGTACAGCTGCAAAGATTACATATCACGTGAGATGTGTGTACGTCCTCGTGACCTGAACTTATCAATTTGAGCCGCCTTTGTCCCTACCGTTGTCGTGCTCCCTTCCCATGTTCTGTTGTGCACCCATTGACGCCACCGTCAATCGGGCCCCCTTTTCTCACTCGCGTCCTGATCTTGTCGATTTTAGCCGCCTCTATCCCATTCTCTTTACTTCCCTGTCACCCTCTTCATCCCTTTCTCCAATTGTGCACACAGACACCTTTCTTGCCTCTCTCCCTCTCTCCTCCTTGCGCACCCACACATCAAACACACACATAAACTCACACATACACACACACACACACACACACACACATATCAGTGTCATTCAATCGTGCAGATTTGTCTTCTTGGCGTGTACTCTCATCATCATCCTCAAACCACTAATCTCCCGTCGCACTTCAAGGTTATGTTGATGTGTCTGTTTACTAATGAAGTCATTGATTGCTAATCAATCTAACTACACACAACTTAACCTTCACATTAATACACTAATACCAAGAAATATTCATTTAAATGCACTAATTACCTACACAATAATTAGCATTCTTATTAATGCACTAATCCATGCACTAATATCATATCAATGGAGTAATTCAAAAAGGATAATTACCAAGAAATTGAAACATAAACAATGAATAGTACCTTGTACTTTTTTGTAATAATCCTCTTGGAAGAATTGAAAATCTCCTTGATTGCTCAAGAATGCTTGAATGAGTTTTAAACTCAAAAATAATGTGATATTTTTATCTTTCATCTCTCTTGAACCAAACCAAATCAAAATGGAACCAAATCAAATCAAAAAGTAACCAAACTAGGTCCAAATCTAGTCCAAATTCAACCAAACTGACTTGGAAAATTCTAGAATCAGTTTGTTTGGTTAGGAGCTCAATTTTTCCTATAAATAGAAGCCTTCCCTTGTTGAAAAAGATATAGTGTCTTATGCATTGTTACTCTACTCTATCTAAGCCAAGAACTGTGAATTCTTTAATAATTCACTAGTTTTTGATACTTCTCTCTTTCTTTAATCCCCATTGGTGGCTCCATCAACATACTAAACCAATTGATTGGTTGGGGGCCTCTACCGTGATCAAAGAATCAAGCAAATTATAAGATAAGTATAGTGAATTTTGATCTTTTCTATAATTTCTCAATGATTCTCTCTTCTCAACCCCTCTCAAGCTTGAGAAGCTTAATTGATATGGTTTTTGAAATGCTATTGAAGTTAATTAATTAATGATAGTAAAGAATTACATAAAATTCTATTTAATTCTAATGGTCTTTCTCTCTCTCACTTAAGAAATGGTCATACTCATGACCCTTTTCAATCCAAATGAAGCTTTTCATAAGGCTTTTCCTTAATCCAAGATTAAGCTATGCTTGAGGCCAAATTAATGGCTTTTTTCTATACTTTTAGTTTATGTATATCGATGATTCAATCCATTATAGATTGATGATCCAATTAGAGACCATTCTAATTATTTCCTTAATGATAAACCTTATCCCTTAGAAAAAATTGAGACTTATCAGTCATAGTAGCGGAGCTATGGCAAAATTTTTATAGAAATTACGCATAAAATAATTTCCTACCATATTCTAGGAACTATCATCCTAGATTAATTAAAAGAATATTATTATGCATGGAGATATGGATTTTTGCATGTAGATGTAGAGGTATGGATGTGAGTGTGAATGTGGAGGTGGATGTATGCATGGAGATGTGGATGTATGCATGTAGAAATAGATGTGTAGATGAGAATGTAAATGGAGATGTGGATGGATGCATGTAGATGTAGATGTATAGATGTAGATGTGAATGGAGATGTGGATGTATACATGTAGATGTAGATGTATAGATGTAGATGTGGATGTGGAGGTGGGTGGATGCATGTAGATGTAGATGTATAGATGTAGATGAGAATGGAGATGTGGATGTATACATGTAGATGTAGATGTATAGATGTAGATGTGAATAGAGATGTGGATGTATACATGTAGATGTAGATGTATAGATGTAGATGTGGATGTGGAGGTGGATAGATGCATGTAGATGTAGATGTATAGATGTAGATGGGAATGGAGATGTGGATGTATACATGTAGATGTAGATGTATAGATGTAGATGGGAATGGAGATGTGGATGTATACATGTAGATGTAGATGTATAGATGTAGATGTGGATGTGGAGGTGGATGGATGCATGTAGATGTAGATGTATAGATGTAGATGGGAATGGAGATATGGATGTATGCATGTAGATGTAGATGTATAGATGTAGATGTGGATGTGGAGGTGGATGGATGCATGTAGATGTAGATGTATAGATGTAGATGTGAATGGAGATGTGGATGTATGCATAGAGATGTAGATGTATACATGTAGATATGAATGTACGCATATAGATGTGGATGTATGGATGTGAATATACGATATGTGATGTGAAGGAATCTGAAGTGGTGAGATGGAAATGATGTGAGGGGATGAGTATACATATAAATGGAATATGGAATAAGTAATGTAGATTGATGAGGGATAATGTGGAAAAATGAAAGTTAAAATAGAAATTGTATTGTAAACTGTTTGTAAATGCTGTTTGTAAATGCTGTTTGTAAATGATTGTTTTATGTCAAGAATGCTGGGGGGAGCATTTTGACCGTCTTGTGATTAAGGTCGTGATGATAAAGTTGCAACTGCTGACGGAGAGTCAATGAAGGATGTCTCGCGTAGCAAGGTCGGCCGAGGTCTTGACCAGCCTCGGTGCGATTAAAATGGTGAGCTTCCGGTACGGTGGATGAGGGGCCAAGGAAGCGGCCTATGAGTGAAGCGCTAGGTCACCTGCGAAGGATCCTAGAGGGTGCTGACCATACGGTGCTCGGGCTCTGGGTCGCCTAGGATACCCACGCGTGCGTCGAGGAAGATATTGGAACAAGAGTAGGAGTTGTTTTTTGAAATCGGGCATGGATCTGGTTGATTGACCTTGCTGGTCTTCAATGGATGAGTCCATGGCTCCTTATATGGATCTGTTGGTTGATCTTGCTGATCTTCAACGAGAGTCCATCTTGATAAGTGATTATATTGCCAAGTATTAAGGGCTAGGAACTATCGAAACGGCCCCTGAGCGTTCTAGTTGCCAATGATGCCATATATACTCTGATGAAGGAATGATGGGAAATTAAGAATCAATTAGATAAATTGGAAGATTGTGATCAGTGATACTATGGTTTTATTAAAGGATTGTTTTAAACTGGTTGAATCTGTGAAAAAACAATTTCATATTGGGTGTGTGAGTGGTGTGACTAGTTTTATTTTTGCATGAACATCCGGCTAGGGGGCCTTGGAACTCTTTTCCTTGGTACCCGGGACAAAACCTAACCAAATTCTTAATTGGATCCCATCACTACAGTGGTTGGGCGGTTGGCTAACCCATGGGATCGGATGGGGTTAGGCTGGACTGATGGATCCGTAAATCGAGACTCAAACTTTTGTTTTTACGATAGATAAAATAAATCCCGGACAGTAACTGTTCTATAGATAGGAATCAACGGCTGTGCCTCTTGAATGGGGAAAAAAGCGTTGATCCCAATGATCCAAGTGCAAGTTTCTCCCTTGATCTGACCAAGTATCTTATAGACGTAATTGGATCAGTTCGATCAGAAATGATCTTGACTACGTTAGAGTAAAAAGTTATCCTGGTGGAATCGTCGGTGCTTTCCGGTAAAGGAAGTTTTTCCGGGTTCGGTTTTGGAACAACCGACGGATTAGTCTCTTATCCGGATATCCGTGGGTGAGGCCCCGAATGTGGGACCCCTGTCCCGCGCGAGAAGTGCTACTTCCGCTGCTAGTATCCCGAATCTGTTGCTCGGTGGGAACAGGGATCTTACAATGGCCAAGGAGCCATGAGATCCCCTCACAAGTCTTCTTCCAACAATCCCCTCGCAACCAAGCACTCAACTTTCCATAATCATTCCTATATGAGGCAATCTATTCTCAAAGATTTGCATTCAAACATAGGGTGCATCATCCCACCATAGCTATGTTTGCGAAGCATGCTTTGGGCATAGGCTCCACCTCTAAAGCGTTCTTTAAAGTAGATGTGCATCCTTTAGAGGTTGCAGCACCCCTACATAATAGTAACTCTCAAAAAGACCCTATGGCCATAGGGCCATAGGCTACTCGTCTCAAGAATTTTCCTAACTAGATCTAAAGGCTCTTTGTAGTCACTCTTAGAGGTACGCTACGGCCAAAGGGCCATATGCTCCCCCTAAAATCCATTCTTCCAACTACATTTACATCCCTTTACTAGGTGCCTCACTTCTCCATTATCACTCTATAAGCACCCTATGGCGACAAGGCCATATGATCTACCTTTTGAAAATGATTCTAGCTAGCTAGTTGTGCATCCCTTTATATGGGCCATCAACCCTACATAGTAATTTTTGAGAGGAACTCTATGGTTGGAGGGCCCTCTCTATCATTCTCTAGCTAGGTCCATTGCCTCTTCATGGGTAAGCCTTAAGAGGCACCCTATGGTATTATGGCCATAGGTTCCTCTTCTCAAAGCATTCCTCCACCTAGACTTGCATACCTTGACATGGTGCTTAACCAATTCATAGTAACTCTTGGGAGGCACCCTATGGCCACATTGCCATAGGGTCCCACTCTCAAGAGTTCTTCTAGCTATAGTCTCTTCTTGGTCACTCTTGAGAGGTAGCCTATGAAAAGACATCCATAAAGTCCAACATTTCAAGCTCTCTTTACATGGTGAATCACCTCCCCACAATCACTCTTGCATAATCGCCTCCCCATGCTCACTCTTCCATCCCTTTGTAGGGTCATCACCCACATATACATTTAGAGGAACCCTATGGACATAGGTCAATAGGCTCTCCTTTTCAACCATGCTTCTAGATATATGTGCATCCCTTCACATGGTGCATCACCCCTACATAGTCCTTCATGAGAGGCACCCTATGGCCAAACAACAATAGGCCACCCCTCTCAAGCATTCTTCTAGCTAGCCTCATAATCTCTTCATGGTAATTCTTAAGAGGTATCATATGGCCACAAGGCCATAGGGTCCCCATCTCCAAGATTTTATTACCTATATTTTAATCCATCTACATGGTGCTTCACCACTCCAATTAACTCTTGGGAGGCACCCTATGGCTAGAGAGCCATAGGGTCCCCCACTATAGCTAGGTTCATGGGCATTCCCTCCCCATATTCACTCTTTATATGGTATATCACCTCCCCATATTCACTCTTTATATGGTATATCACCTCCCCATATTCACTATTTGGAGATACCTTAGGGTAAAAGGGACATAGAATCCCCTTCACAACTATTCTTCCTCTTGGATCTTCTTCTATTTACATGGTGCATCACATTTTTATTATAACTCTTGAGAGACACCCTATTTAGTAAGCACCTTGGGCCAATCAATCTTCCCACTAGATTTGCATTTATTAACATGGTGATTCACCTCTCCATAGTCACTCTATGAGAGGAACCCTATGGCCAAGGAGCCATAAGATCCCCTCACTATTCATCCATTCATAGGGTGTATCACCCCTACATTTTCATTCTTGACAAGCACCCTATGGCCAGAGGGCCATAGGCTCCCCCTCTCAAGCTTTTTTCTAGCCAGTCTCATAGATTCTTTATAGTAAAGTCTTGAGAGGCATCACGTCCCGCTCTCTAGCATTTGTCTACCTAGATTTGTATCTCTTGACATGGTGCTTCACCACTCCATAGTAACTCTTCACAGGCACCCTATTACTTGAAGCCTAAAGGCTACCCCTCTCATGCATTGTTCTAGCTACATACACTCAATAGTCACTCTAGAGGGGTACCCTATGCCTAGAGGACCATAGAATCCCCTCTCAAATATTATTTTAGCTAGATTTTTGCACTTAACATGGGGCTCCTTTATCTCTTGAGAGGTACCCTATGGACAATGGACAATGGGCAATAAGCTTCCTTGTAGAAGCAATCTTTTAGCTAAATATGCATATATTCAATACATAGAGATGCTTGAGATGTACCCTATGGACAATGGACAATGGGCAATAAGCTTCCTTGTAGAAGCAATATTTTAGCTAAATATGCATATATTCAATACATAGAGATGCTTGAGATGCACCCTATGGCCAAAGGGCAATAGACTCTCCCTCACAAGTATTTTTCTAGCTAGATGTGCATATCTTCATAAGATGCATCACCCCCACCTATTCACCAAGGATCCCCCTATGGCCATAGCGCCATAGGCTTCCCCTCTCAAGGCTTTTTATCCTAACATCAATATCTTCCTAACTAAAAATTGTGAGAAAGAAGAGATGAGAGAAGAGACATCTGAACATCCAAGGTGATTCAGAATTTGAGAAAGAGCATCAGACTTCTCAGGTAAGAAATAACCCGTGATTTACGAGAGAAGTCATCCACAAGAAGCATATAATACTTGGATCCACCAAGCGATTGTACTTCCATAGGTCCTACAAGATCAGCATGAATAAGCTCAAGTATGCGTGTGGCCCTATGAGTAGCCTCCTCTAGAAAAGAAGCCCGATGTTGCTTTCCTTGAGCACAAGAAGAACAAATATGATGGCGAGGTTTCTGAAGCTTTGGTAGACCTGTAACCATGTCATGTGAGACAAGATGTTGCAAAGTAGCAAGAGGAACATGGCCAAAGCGGAAATGCCATAGATCACTATCTTCATTAGAAACAAGTGCTTTAGGAGAAGCAAATAATTGATGAAGATGAGACTCATGTGGTGGCAACAACTGTGCTGTAAAAGAGCTTATATGATAAAGCCCAGCATTTTGAGAACCATGTGCCAGACAAGAAAGTGATTGTCTATCAATGATTTCAATCACTTCATCATCAAAGTAAACCCCAAGACCTTTAGAAGTAGCCTTAGAGATAGAAAATAAGTTGGCAGACATCTTAGGCATATGCAAAATAAGTTGGCAGACATCTTAGGCACATGCAAAACATCATGTAAGATAGCATCTCCAAAAGAAACATCACCAATACCAATCACAGGGAGAGACGAAGCATCACCAATGTGTACTGATGAAGAGATAGACTTATAGTTTTCCAATAAGGAAGAACTATTCGTCATGTGAGAGGTAGCACCACTATCGGCAATCCACTCATCCGCAGTATGCGTATCAAGATCTTTGATTACCACAAGTGATGTGTCACATGAAGAAGTAGAAGACATAGCAACATATGCAATCTTGGCATTACCGTCTTCCGTCTTGTCTTTGTTTTTGTCGTGAGAAGATGTTGATGTAGAAGAACCCTTAGATTTGGATTCAAGTTCAGCTTTTACCTTCTTGGATGCCACCTTCTTAGCAAAACAACGATCCTCTGTATAGCCACTACGACCACAGAAAGTGCACTCCTTGGAAGAATCCTTTGATTTGTCCTTGGCGCCTTTGGTTGAAGAATCTTTAGCATTGAAATTAGAGCCTTTGCGTTGATCATTCCCCTTGCCTTTGCCTTTGCCTTTGCCTTTGCCCTTGCCTTGGCTTACAAAAGCCGAGTCCTTTTTGTTTTGCTTGCGGGGCGAGTAATGCACTTATCATGAAGAAGACCCATAGTCTCTTCAAAGGAAGGGAAAGGAACTCGAAGAAAGATGTTATCTTTGAACGATTCAAAAGAAGAAGGCAATTTACCAAGTAGCTTGTGGACCGGATTGATTACCAATGTACCAAACTCTATGATTGCCGCTTGATTCGATTGAATTCTCCAAGCTTCTCCACTATGTTGTCGGATTTGGAGATAGAAAGCTTATCCAAATCTTCTTCCAACTTAGCCATCTTAACCGTTGAAAGTCTTTCATATTGCATTTGTATAGCGTGCCATAATTGTTGAGCCGTACTCCTTGTAGAGAGAAATTGAGACACAACCGATGTAGACAACCGATGTAGACATGCCATGCACAAGTAAAGCTTTGGCCTGTGCATCCATATAGGTTTGATATTGAGAAGGCACCATATGAGGAGAAGTGATTATAGACCACACCCCAGCGCTTTCCAAAAGAAGTTGCATAAACAAGGACCAAGTGTGGTAGTTGTTTAGGGTAAGCTTTTGTGAATCGGAAAGACTTGGAAGGCTCAAAGATTGAGTGAATGGGTTAAAGGGCTGATATGATTGAGTGGGGAGAGGAGTAGTAGTGGAAGTAGTAGAAGAAGGAATCATAGTAGATGAAGTTGCCATAAAAGGCATAGATGATGTAGGGGGATATACCATAGAGGGCATAGAAGTATGTGGATAGGAAGGCATAAAGGACAAAGAAGAAAGAGTGTATGGATCCGTAGAAGGTAATGGATACGACGGAAAAGAGAAAGTAGAAGCACCTACTGAAGAAGGAATTGCACCAACTTCCGTTGTAGTAGTTGCCGGTCCCCAACCATCGTAGGAGATGTAGGATCCATAGTATCTTCAAGTTTGCCTTTGTCTTTTGGAGTAGAGGACTTCCGAGATCCCATAGGGAGTGGAGGGTGGGAAAACACAAGGGAAGAAGTGTCGTACCTCCAAAAAACGCAGCCAATAGATGGGTTGTCCACCAAGGAAGTATCTCCAAAATATGCACAAAGATAGTGCAAAAATGCAGCCGCAAAACGCAGCCGATATATGAACCAATAGACTTCGTAGAAACCACCAAAAGAGGACTGAGAATGTAGCCTTAGGTAGAAGGAGTATGGAGGAGTTGATTGTCCACAAAAACGCAAACACAAAGTGTGTAGCAAAGTGGAATTTTCAGCCGATAGAAAGGTGTAGAAAAGAGGATGAATATGTACCTCAAAACACCATGAAGAGAGCTAAAGTTGATGATGAAAATGCAGCCAAGAAATCTCTCCACAAGAAGCCTCCAAAAAAACGCTACCGCATGTAGGGAAAACTAGTTGGCAATGTTTTCACCGCAAGTAGAGTTATAGGACTCGGATTGAAGTGCTTTAAAAACACACTTGTAGAGGATGGTAACGGGCTGGTTTGAAGCCTCTTGCATCATTGAATGAGTGCAAGGATGATGAGTAAGGGCTTCTGCAAAAAACGCAAGCAGAAATTCTGCATGCAGGCAGTCTACGAAGAATAACTCAAAAATGGTGAGGAATTTGTGAAAACTTTCTTCTGCAAAGTTATAGACCACGATGATTCCAGTAGGTCTAGCAAGCACAATCCTCAAAAACGCATCCGTTTAGCAGATAATCAAGCATGTAAGGGCTTCTACAAAAAATACAAGCAGAAATTCTGCATGCAGGCAGTCTGCGAAGAATAACTCAAAAACGGTGAGGAATTTGTGAAAACTTTTTTCTGCAAAGTTGTAGACCACGATGATTCCAGTAGGTTTCACGAGCACAATCCTCAAAAATGCATCCGTTTAGCAGATAATCAAGAATGAAAAAATGCAATTGAAAGCGGGGTTGTTGAAGAGGGCTAGAGGTAGAGAGGAAGAAGGATAAGGAGGCTCTATGTGCGCCACCACCTTGCTCTAATACCATGTGAGAAAGAAGAGATGAGAGAAGAGACAATGTACTCAAGAACTCATCAATGAACCACTAGCCAACTTTATTAGAAATGAACTACAATGCCTCATATATATAGGAAAGTTCCTCCTCCCTTTCCTCCACCCAAAAATGTGTGTAAATAGGAAAAAATAGAAATGAATGTTATAAATCCCAAAAATGCCTAGAGGCTAAAGAGTGTGCCACTAGTGTGACACCATCTGGAGATGACACCTATCCAACAAAAATTTGTAGCTTATGTACTTATCTTTTGGACCAAAAAAAACTATGAATAATGTCTAAATAGTGGCTCTTGTTGCAGGTGTGGAAATGTCTTCCAAGAGAAAGTCCTCTAGCAAACCACTCCCCATCAATGGTATTGGAGAGGAACCTGTGTCTTGGTACCTTGATTTTGTCTTGGTTGATGGGGCACTACCTAGAAAGATACACTTGTTTTATGGTGAAGACAGTGAATCTAGTTTTAAGGATTGCGGAGCTATTGAGATTGTTAAAGAAGACACGTGTGGCATGGACATGGTCCCATGCATTGAGGTGACATGGTCCCATGCATTGAGGTGACAATAGAGTCCAAGCAAGCATACTTGGTAGATCATGCAACATTTCAACATGGAAAACTTAGCAAAGAGGGATAGTATACTATGCTTAATGGAGGGTGGTTTTAGTAGCAGACAACGTAGAGAGTGGTATATATAGTACACAACCACAGCATTTGTGGAGGCTTTTGAAAAGGTTCATATCTTCATAAGATGCATCACCCCCACCTATTCACCAAGGATCCCCCTATGGCCATAGGGCCATAGGCTCCCCCTCTCAAGGCTTTTTATCCTAACATCAATATCTTCCTAACTAAAAATGTGTAGCTTATGTACTTATCTTTTGGACAAAAAAAACTATGAATAATGTCTAAATAGTGGCTCTTGTTGCAAGTGTGGAAATGTCTTCCAAGAGAAAGTCCTCTAGCAAGCCACTCCTCTCATCAATGGTACTGGAGAGGAACCTGTGTCTTGGTACCTTGATTTTGTCTTAGTTGATGGGGCACTACCTAGAAAGATACACTTGTTTTATATTGAAGAGAGTGAATCTAGTTTTAAGGATTGCGAAGCTATTGAGAGTGTTAAAGAAGACACGTGTGGCATGGACATGGGCCCATGCATTGAGGTGACAACAGAGCCCTAGCAAGCATACTTGGTAGATCCTATAGCATGCATTGAGGTGACAACAGAGTCCTAGCAAGCATACTTGGTAGATCCTATAGCATGCATTGAGGTGACAACAGAGTCCTAGCAAGCATACTTGGTAGATCCTATAGCATTTCAACATGGAAAGCTTAACAAAGAGGGAGAGTATACTATGCTTAATGCAGGGTGGTTAGCAGACAACGTAGAGAGTGGTATAGAGTCAAGACACAGGTGTGTTGATCGATTTTATTTAACCACCAAGCGTTCCTCATGAACCCGAAAGAGTTTTGGATTTTCATGAGCTTTGCACTAGACACCAGGTTAGACAACAGATGTTAGTAGTTAAGTGGAAAGATAGACCTGAGGATGGTTCCACTTGGGAGAATGTCTCCATGCTTAAGAAGTGGTTCCCTACCTTTGTTTTCGAGGACAAAAACATTTCTTCAAGGGGGGGTAATGTGAGGACAAGAGTCCTAGGGCTAGGAGCCCTCCATGCATGTATAGGGGCTATATATAGAAGGTGCCAAGGGCCTATATATAGGGGGTTGGGTGGAGTATTCGCATGGTTCATTACCACCACCCTTTCATAAACCCTATGAGAGAGTTTATGTCCTATCCAATCTAATTGCTTTGCAACTCAATGTAGGGACAAGGAACTCTCGATAGGAAGGATAGTGTCAAGCCCAAAGACTAACTCAAATGGTCCTTGGCCATAGGGTGCCTCTCAAAGAGTGACTATGGAGAGGTGAATCACCATGTGAATACATGCAAATCTAGTGGAAAGAATGCTTGGTATAGTAGGAGCCTATGGTCCTTGTTCATATGGGTGTCTCTCAAGAGTGATTATACAAGTGTTAAGCACCCTGTAAATAGATGAAGATCCAAGAGGAAGACTTCTTGTAAGAGGAAGTCTATGTCACTTTTACCATAAGGTGTCTCCAAAGAGTGAATAAGGGGAGGGGATGCCAATGAAACTAGCTAGAAGAAAGGTAGAGAGGGGGACCTTACAGCCCTCTAGCCAAAAATTTCCTCCCAAGAGTAAGGAGCAGTGAAGCACCATGTCAAGGAATGCAAATCTAGGTAGACAAATTTCAGAGAGGGGGACCCTATGGCCTTGTGGCCATATGATGCCTCTGAAGACTTACTAAGAAGAACCTAGGAGCCAAAAGAAGGCTTAAGAGGGGGTCTATGGCCCTCTAGCCATAGGCTAGAGGGCCATAGGCTACCTCCTCCTAAGAAGGAATATGTAGGGTTGATGCACCCTGTGAAGAGATGCACATGTAGCTAGAAGGATTCTTGAAAAGGAGAGCCTTTTCAAGAATCCAATAATGGTACTGATCCAACTTCTCAAGTTGAACCTCATCTAATTGCAAAGGTTCTTGAGTTTTTGGATCATATGTATGCCATTGGAGCAATTTCACACTGCTCCACTGGGATCAATGCTGTGAACTACACACCAAACTTGAAGTACTCTTCAATACCCATGTATCCATCAAGACCATTCTTAGAGTTCTTTTCAATCTGCTTGTCCAACACTTCTTCCTCGGGTTGAACTATAGTATCCAAAAATTCATGTGGAGTAGGATCCACAAGAATTGGAGTTGGTGACAGTCGATGCAATTGATAACCTGTTTTAGCCACAACTAAGACTTTCTCTACATTTTCCTCATTTGCATCTTTCTTTTTCTCCTTTTGTTGATTTGATGTGTTATTATTCCTATTTGGAACCTTCAAGTAAAAGAAAACCCTGCACCTTTGCAAAAGCCTCCACAAATTTTGTGTCCCCTCACAAGAGTTCTTCCAACAATCCCCTAGCAAGCACTCAACTTTCCATAATTATTCCTATGAGGCAATCTATTCTCAAAGAGAAGTACTCTCCCTATGCATTTTTCTACCTAGATTTGCATTCAAACACAAGGTGCATCATCCCACCATAGCTATGTCTGAGAAGCATGCTTTGGGCATAGGCTTCACCTCTAAAGCGTTCTTTAACGTAGATGTGCATCCTTTAGAGGTTGTAGCACCCCTACATAATAGTAACTCTCAAAAAAGACCCTATGGCCATAGGGCCATAGGCTACTCATCCCATCTTCGATACATGAATCTATTTAAATGGATTCAAGAAGACATATTGTCCTAAGACCGGGATGCATCAAATTTATGAAGATTATATTAGAAAGATTTAATGATGGGATTTGGTCAATGGCGCGACAGAGAGTAATGTTCTTCTAATATTGAGAATGTTACAAGACAGACTAGGAGAGATATTGCATTATTTTGTAGTTTGCGCTCAAGATGCTTGCTACATTTGTGAAAGTAATAAACTAGTTAGACCTGATAACCCAACAGTTCAGGCAAAGTTCAAACCATTGGCCAAAATCTCTGTATGCTTTGAATGTGATGCTTAGAGAACGGTTCTTATTGATGACTCTCCATACAAGGGATGTGTTTCACTTGACAACAATTGCATATTTCCTATAAAGTTTGATGAAGAAAAGATGGTCGAAAATATTTTCATGGAAGAGTTGCTCCCATACTTATTGCGGCTTGATGAGAGCGAAGATGTGCATGAGGTCATTAGCTCTCATCGTTTTACGAACAACCCCCAATATCTAATGAAAATGAATACAAAGGCGCCAAGGATTTTTGGAAAGATCGCAACTTGAAATGGTCATAGAAGACAATCAACATAGATAGGCTACCACTTGCAGAGAAGATACAAAAGCTTGTTTATTTGACAAATAGGAGGCATCAGCTAATGTAAGAAGTGAAAATGAAAACAGAAGAGAATAGATAAAAGAAATAATGGCAAAAGAACGAATCAGTATTGATAGCATGAAGGGACCACAAATGATTTCTTTAGCAAGAAAATTGGGTTGTACCACACCGCAGTTGAAGCCAACCACTACAAAGGCTTTCATAAAGAAGGTGTTGAATGAGTATAATCTTCTCCATCTGGATAGAAGTCGCTAAAGTACTACTCAACATAAATGATAATTACAACCCAATACATGATTTTACGAAACAATTTTGTATTCAAAAGGAAGAAACTTAATTTGTGATGGTTTCTTACAGATATCTTTCAAGGATATTGTTCTAAGGAGTATTCATTTCAAGACTTGAAGCAATTCATTCAAAGAAACAAAGCAACTTGTAAACAATGATTATGAGTTTTCTATGTGGTGCCTGAGGCCAATAGTCCCTTGCCCCTTGCTAGCCTCCTATGTAGAATTAGATCATGATGTTGTCGTCGAGATTGATAAAACTTCTTGTGATTAGAAGGCTACCATTTTTAATCATTTAAAACAAAAAAGTAAACGCAAACATTTGATGAGAAAGCTAACGTAAAGAAAACGCACATGATTTTCAAAAGAGTTTGTGGTTAGCACGTACTGATCAGCTTCAAGGGGAGATAAACTCACTCCCTTCTTTCTTGATAAGCTGTTGAGTGCAGGTTTCATTACACAAGTGGACACAGCTGTGAGTGGGTAAGTCCTACGGTGGTGAGTCCAAAGAAGGATGGCAGGTGGCGTATATGGGGTTTGATTTTTTTGCGAGCTTTTTGGAGATAAGATAGTTTTATGCGAGCTTGTAAGAAAAATGATACATTTTGGTGAGCTTTTATATAGTAAGTATTTATGAAAGAGAAATAAATACATTCACATACATACATACATACATACATACATACATACATATATACATGCATATTCTCAAACATACCTACCTACCTACCTTCCTACATATATACATACATACATATATACACACATGTGTACAATACATACATACATACATGCATGCATACTCCCAAACATATACATGCATGCATACATACATATCTACATACCTACCTACCTACCTTCCTACATATAAACACACATTTTATATCAAAGAAAATTAAATATAGGCACAAACATACCTATCTTTGTACCTTTCTTCCAATACATACAATTTATGACAAGGATACTTCAACTTTTCATGCATACTCAAAGACCAATATTTATTTCAACACAAGTAAAAACAAGTTTACCCGGTTCATATTTTCTTACAAAAAGATTGAGTTCACATTTCTTTACAAGAAGATATATGGTTGGTAAAACTCCTTTACCATAGCATCACAAGCTACCTACAATAAGACTTTAGAGTACGTGACAGTATACTCCATCCCAAAGCAAGACAAAAATATTGGGTTCAAATTTTCTTACAAAAAGATTGACTTCACATTTCCTTACAAGCTTAAGTAGGCACAAACATGAGAGGCTTGATTAAAGCTTAAGTATAGGCACAAACATCCTTGGTCTGGTGATAGTGTCGGTTGATGCATTACCATATCCTCATTCTTATGTAATCCCAAAACTCGCAAGAAGAAAAAATAGATATTCTTACATGCAACGTAAGACTTTCCTCTAGATTCTCTTTGCATGAAATCAGGACATGTACACCAAGGTTGTACCTTGATGTGTATAAAATAGTCCTCTCCACTCTCACATGCCAAATGAAAAATAGAGTAGAGGTCGCTGCATTGTTGCACTCTCATTAAGGACTGTCGCTTTCATTGCCCCAATGTGCTATTCGTACTTCCCACCAAGTCATCCACGTATCCATTACTGATAGTTTTCCCTCACGAACATGTCCATTTCTCCACCACTCACGAATCTCTTTACTTTTTAAGAAAGATGACTCCTTATTGGTTGCCAATCTCCATTCTTCACACAAGTCAATATGGTGTTGTCGACTTTCTGCCTTCAAGCATTGTTTAGCATGCTTCATCAAACTTTGTTTCCAATGGAATATGCACGTTCGCTCCCTGTCCTCCATAATGTTGTGCGGACCCCCATTGAAAACGGTCCTAACTACACACCAATTTGACCCTGCTTCATCTGATAAACCCATAGAAGTGTGCGGGTGCATAACCGCATTGCTCCATTGTGCTATATTCAGCATTTCCCAAAATAGTTCGTGGCTTTTTGTATCCTCCTCCTTCATTTCGCATGTGGCAATTGTCAACAGCTCTTGAACACTATAGGATTTTGGAGAGAATTTTTTTCAATCAGCTATCATTCAAGGTAAAAAAAAGAAAGGAAAAAATAGAAGTACGTAGTCTCACCTTGGGTCGTAAACATGACAAGCCATTGTTGACCAACCAAAAACTCGATGAGTGTGATCAAACAAAACCCAGGACTTTGCCAAGTCACCTCCATTATCACACCGCATGCGATTCACCTGATGCTGGTCCTCACAAAGACATCTTAAAGACATAACATTTATCATCAGGGCCACCTTGTCCTAGGAAACGACTACCTTGTATAAATGAATAGCGAGATCTTCTCTCTATAAGAAGGATGCTATCAAAGCCCTCTCCTGTCGGCATCAATTTTCTTTTCTCCTAGGATACAATATGTCTAATTATAATTAAGTTACATAATGAATACTCACCTCTGGTTTTCCACAAGAGGACTCAACTCCTCCAAAAAATTACAGAGCTCATGATCCCCAATACTTGTAGTAGGTAGCTCATCACTTTTGATTCATCATGTAGGAAAATAGCATATTGTTCACAATATCCATCTGTATTTTTCGAGGACTTGCACTTCTCTGGGCTTTCAACACTTGAGAAACAAACATTTTCATGAAAGAAGGTGTTGTTATACCTTTTATTGTTCAAGTAAAAAGGATAGCTGAGCCTATGGCACTCCAAAGCACCAACACAATAGCTGATACGCACGGTACAACTTACAGACATGTTTGATGTTACTGGACGTGTCCACCATAGGTGCATCATATTTTTACTCCATTCCATCCATATTTCCTATTTTGCCATATGTTGGTGGAAACTCTAGGATGGAATCACCATCATAATGTCTTGGCACCTCTTGGACTTGGATAACTCATGTAACTTTTTCCAGCACTGAACGTAGAAGAGAAGGTTGCTCCTTCTTACGAAGAACTGGAAGTATACTCTCTGAAGCAATACATTCATCTTCAGAGATATGGTGCTTAGAACCTTTTGGATTGCTTGTGCCTTCACCTGGTTGCAAAACAGTTGTTGCTGAGCCATTCAAGTCACTCTTAGAGGAGGAGCTCGAGATATGAACATGGGTGTTTTGTGTCCCTAATTCTTTCTCCACTGAGGTCTCCAAATGTTGGACATCTTGGGCAATGTCATTTAGCACTAGAATCAAGCTATCAGTAGCATAGAGAGGACTATATTGTAACATATATGTTTTACTTCGAGTAATATCTACAAGGTAGTTTTTATTGCCCTCCATGTCATAATGAGTGATGATTTCCTGTAGGCTTCCATTGGTCCTAGTAGCTTTCACTCCAGAAAGGGCATGTGATGAAGGCAGAAACCCTTGTAGATATCCATGGTGACAAGCGTGGTCTGGTGGAGAAGTATTAAAGTTTGAGATTTTTTGCCCTGCAGCCATCAAGCTCCCACTTAAAGGTCACAGTGTGCTCCATAGGGAAGGCAATATGAAGATGCAGAAAGGACAGGAGAGAAGAAAATGTGAAATGAAAATAAAAAAACAAGGAACAGGTGGACTTTACAAAACAAAAATAGAAGATCAGGTATCTAGGCCGAATCAATCATTGTCAGGTGTGTAAGGCGGCTGAAATGATAAAACAAGGTGGAGCAATCACGATTGAGAATGGTCATGTGACAAATTTTTTTTATAAAAAATATACAAATATATATAAAAAATCTAAGTTAAATATGTATCTTTTTATATTAATTTATTATATGTATGTTTTAAATTATACATTTATTGGTTCTAAGTATTATATGTATCTTTTCATATTAGTTTTTTATATGTAAGTAACCTTTAAAATGAAAATAATATGTAACTGTCTATAGGCCCTATTTATTCTCCTCCAGCTTGGGCCAAGAAGGTAAGCACTCAGCAACCCCAGATACCATCTGAACACACCCTAAAGGATGTGGAGGGAGTGGAAAAATACTTTAAATAGTAGACGATTATTATTATTGACATCAAGGTTTATAGTTCGAGTTTCTGTATTTATCTCCTATATGTATCTACATCTAACCAACAGTATTAATCATCCAAATGGAGACTCTCAACTCGGCTGGCGATCTAACGCAGGATTGGACTTCCGGGCCTTTTGCAACAGATCTGTGAACTTCAAATAGGTAATTCTCTCACTATTCTCATCTGTTCTCTTTTCTGAAAATTTGAAGTGTTCACAGCGTTCTGATGGTGAGAGGGAGGAGGCAGCGACGGTGGAGGTGGAGATGGCGATGGTGAGGAGGCGACGGCGGCGGCGGCGGTGGAGGTGGAGGTGGAGGTGGAGGTGGAGGTGGAGGGCGAGGTGGAGATGGAGGTGGAGGTGGAAATGGAGGTGGAGGTGGAGGCAATCCAGGCAGGTGTGATCTCCCCCCCGCCCCCGTTGCTCCGACCAGTCTAGGCACCCGCCGCCACTGGGAGAGCCGAGGGATGGTCTACGTTAAAGATTTGGGGTTGTTTAAAGTTATGTAATCCATGGGTTTAGATTGAGGAGATCTGAAGGTTTCTTATTCTCCACCTTTCTTATAGAAAATTTATGTTTCCAATGCTCTTCAATCCATTTAAGCTTTTTGGTTCCTAAAGCTAAAAATATATAATAACCACTTGAAATAAATAAAGGAATATTTTTCTTACAATTAAGGTCTCTTTGTGAATAGACATAAAAATTAATACTAAAGTTACTTGCTAAGACATGCACATGGTGAATTGCTCATAGACGAGCAGATTGTTTCTTCTTGTCATTCAAAGGTAGCTGACCTCAACAACTCACATAGGAATCAGAATAGTGAGCTTAATGATTATAAGAATTTAAGGCCACACTTAAAAGATGAGAACTCAAGGTCGCACTTCAAAAGATGCAGGTTGGACCATTTTCAAGCGAAGGAGCCAATCTCAATGAGTATTCAAAGCATGGGTGAAATCCATGGAAGACTATTTAGAACTCACCAACCTTAACAAAAAAAAAGCAAGGAAATCATGGTAGGAATTAAGGTAAAAGATATGACAAGCTATGGTGAAATACCTTATGGTGAACCAACCATCTCAATGAAGGCTTGTAGACTTGGGAAGATATAGAGGGGGTGACATCCTTAAAAGCTATGTATTCTTGAGTTTGAAACCTAGAAGGATGAGAATGATTTCTTCAAGCTACCAGGAAGAAGGACCATGAGATATGCTCCCCCAATGTTTGAGAATATGCTTCCTGGCGGCGATGGTGAGGAGGCAGCGGCGGCGGTGGAGGAGGCGGAGGAGGCGACGGCGGTGGAGGAGGCAGCCCCCCATTGCTCCGGCCAGTCCTGGCACCCGGCAGAGCCAGGGGATGGTCTGCGCTAGCGCAGACCATCCCCCGGCTCTGCCGGGTGCCAGGACTGGCCGGAGCAATGTGCAATACGGGAGTCCCTCAAGCGACGACGGTGGAGCAGACGGAGCAGGCGACGTTGTGGAACATGCGACAGTGATGGTGAGGAGGCGGTGGTGGTGGAGCAGGCGACGGTGGCGACGGCGTTGTGGAGGCGGCGGCGGCGGCGGCGTTGTGGAGGCGGCGACGGCGTTGTGGAGGAGGCGACGGCGGCAGCATCGACAGCGACGGCGATGGAGGAGGAGGCGGCGGCGGCGTTGTGGAGGCGGCAGCGGCGGCGGCGGAGGTGGAGCCGGTCCAGGCAACTGTGAGCCCCCATTTTCTCTGGCCAGTCCATGCACCCGACAGAGCCGGGGGATGGTCTGCGCTAGCGCAAACCATCCCCCGGCTCTGCCGGGTGCCTGGATTGGTCGAAGCAACTGGGGGCAAGGGGGGAGTGATGTGGATGATGATGATAGTGTGAACTCACACCATGCTGATTATCACCACTGTGGTCATGAACTATACACCGGTCATTAACAAATCTGACCACCACCACCAGGCCTACCTTGGTAATGGTAGGATACTAACATCAACTTCTTTTTTATGCCTGAAACAAACAATATTTCAAAGGGAGTGTTTATCCCACCATTTGCAATAGCAAAGATAAGCACAATAGTACCAACTCCTTTCACTAGATATGAGGAGTTGTTCGCACATGCGAGTGTGCCTCCTTGAGAAGATAACTCAAGGGAGGAAAACAAATAAAATTAAGAAGTAATTTTCTTGCTAGCACCACTCCCAAGGTACCAAACATGTTAATCTCATTAACATGCATACATTATGGATAAAAGGATCATAACTAGAAGTGAAAAATGAAGCAATCATGATATGTATAATTTGCTGCCTCCTTCTTTTTAGCACTTGGTGTGCTGATGCATCAGCCATAGCCATACTTGACCTTTTTATCTTATCCTTCTCCAAAATTTTTCTACATTCATTGATATAATGGCCTAACTTCCAATAGTATTTTCATTTTCATTCTTCTTAGGGTTATCAACCCCCTTCTTGGTGGCACTTGGCATTCTTTGTAGAAAACTGGGTTGATTTTGCCTTTAGCTTAAAGCCACCCTGAGAAAAGGCTTTGCCTTTATCATTTTGATTAGCAACAAATTTCTAATCTCCCAAATGTATAATAGTTTAGTATCTCCAATATTTATATTCTTATAAGAGCACTGCAACCATCTCATTAAAGTAAGGTTATTGGGGCTACCCTTCATTATGATCCAAAGTATAGATGTAAAACCCTGGTATGAATTAGGTAGAGCTGTGAGAATAGTAACACCAAAGAAGTATTTGGATAGTTCTCACACATGCAAGGTGCTTACTAAGATCTTTAATCCTTGTGTGAGGTAATCACCATTAAATATCCCTCATTAAGACTTTAGGAAGTGCACACCCTTTTTTTAACTCTTTTAATCTTTCACACCCTTCCAACCCATCAACCTTTTTGTTCACACCACATTCCCTAGCCTTAATTTTGTGGCTATCTCATGTACCCACACTTTGGTTTGAGTCTATTAATATTCCTAGTGTGTAATGCGGTGTGGCGCCATGCATGGGTGCTTTTTGTTCACACCACATTCCCTAGCCTTAATTTTGTGGCTATCTCATGTACCCACACTTTGGTTTGAGTCTATTAATATTCCTAGTGTGTAATGCGGTGTGGCGCCATGCATGGGTGCTATTGTTTGGTTGTTCACACGTGCCTTGTTTTGTGCGGTGTGATTCACACACTTAGTTTTTTGTGGAGTGTGTTTACATGCTTGCTTTGTATGTTCACACACATAATATGTTCACGCATATTATGTGTTCACACACATTGTGCAAGAACACCTATTCTCACAGCTCTACCGAATTCATACCAGGGTTTTGCATCTATACTTTGGATCATAATGAAGGGTAGCCCCAATAACCTTACTTTAATGAGATGGTTGCAGTGCTCTTATAAGAATATAAATATTGGAGATACTAAACTATTATACATTTGGGAGATTAGAAATTTGTTGCTAATCAAAATGATAAAGGCAAAGCCTTTTCTCAGGGTGGCTTTAAGCTAAAGGCAAAATCAACCCAGTTTTCTACAAAGAATGCCAAGTGCCACCAAGAAGGGGGTTGATAACCCTAAGAAGAAATGAAAATGAAAATACTATTGGAAGTTAGGCCATTATATCAATGAATGTAGAAAAATACTGGAGAAAATTATTATTATTATGGTATGAATTATTATGGTATGAATTAGGTGTTCTTGCACTTTATATTTTGTGAAAATTATTCACACGTGACCATTGCTTTTAGTGTACACTTTGGTTAGCGTTCAAGCATGGCCATGGATTACTCCTACTACTTTTACCCTTCAGCATGGTGTGAGTTCACACTATCATCATCATCCACATCACTATATTACCACCTTAGATCCTGATCTTAGGAGAGTCTCTCTCATGCACTATCAATGTTGCTCTACAATAAAGATTTTCAGTTGCCATTTTGTGTCATGGTGCGCATATCTTTTTTTGATTTCACACATGTATTCGGTACTTCGAGGCTTAGAGCTTTATACCCTCATTTCTAGACTTCATGCTACGATGACGTAACATACTCATACGTAACTGTGCCAATCCATACATACATATACACACATATACATACATATATATATACATACATATACACATATACATACATATATATATATACATGCATATAAACCTCCATACATATACATATACAAAAATGTCTGGGGATTTCTACTTTTTTACTAAATTATCTCGATCTATTTCTTGAAGAATTTAAGAATTACCAATCTGAGCTTGAAAGAGAGCCCCCAACTCAAGAAGACTCTAGAATACCTTCCCCACAGCCAACAAACTTGACCCAGTCTCCAGTAGTTAGATCCTCGTGCGTGGCCCCCAAAACCATACACACCACTGTCATGAGTGCCACAATCACACCAAGAGCATACATCTACATCATCTCAAGTGCGAGGCGAACAAAGAGACATCTTGACATTATGCATGATGTTCAAGAGGGAGACCCCAAAATGAAGATCAAGAGAGAGACCCTCCAGAGCATCTTCAAGAGGGGGAGGTGTCAGGACAACGTGACATGATGGACATGATTAGTAAGAGTACTTTCCATCGTGAATTTATTTTGAGAAGTGTGTGCTTTCGAAATGCATCTCATTTTTTGTCTTGTTTACTTTGCAGAGTAGGTGAGAGATGTTTTTCACACATATTGCTGGTAGACGTCCACACTCTAGGTAAAAAGAATAATTTCACCATATAATTAGTTTTCCAAGTTATACTTACCAAAACCAAACATCATAAATCTTTTATGTAGTGTGGAAGAATTCTTGATGAAGATTCCCAAGGCTCTATCTCATAGAGGTGCTCCCTCAGATACAGTGGCTCGCCTCGTATGGGCTGACTTTCCTATAGGTTTATAGGTTGTTGATGTAGATACGGATGGGTGTCCCTCATGGAATCAAGTTTCTTCATCATTGATACGTGCCACACTTAGTTTTGTTGGTTTGTTTGTGGGGCTGATGAGGGTTGGTTTGTGTGTTTGAGTCTAATGGATCAACTTCCTAAAATATATTCCATGGGAATGAAAGTTGGATTGGTCATGCATCGAAGTGGGTAAGTCATAATCTCTCAAATATTTCCCTTTATGTATACATGTTATGTGGTATGGATATCCAAACATAATGTTTTCTCGTTATGGTAGGTGGATACATTGGCACTTAGTATGTTCTATCGAGTCAATTGCCATGTCCCTATTATTGATCGCGAGGCTGGGCAAAATGTTTCAAAGAAGTTATTCAACGCTCAACTAAATTTCATTTTTGAGAAGAATAAAAAGCATCGATTCCAACGCACGATGGTCTTGGAGCGCTACATTCAAGGTGGTGCAGAAAGATCTCCTATGTTCTTTAGGTGAGACAATTTTCATTCTGTTCATTTTCATAGCTACTTTTTCAAAATACTTAGATGCACCTTTATGATTTCATTTCATTGTAGGTGGCTAGTGGAGACCTTCTCAAGTGAAGGAGATGGTGTCTTGGACATTTTTGCGGGATGTGGAGGCTTGGGACGTGCATGCCAAGAGTTAAAAAGGCACTATATGGGGATAGAGAATGACATGGAGGTAGCCAAAGCATGTCTGGGAGATTTCTCATTAGGTCGGGATGACACGTAGAAGAATGCTATAATTTGTGGATCAAAAGACTTTGTAATCGAGATTGTCATGGTTTGGAACTTTAAAGATCGATATATACATTTTTGATCTTTAAAAGATTGTGTTTTATATTTAAGTAAGTAAGAAAGTATGTATGTAGTATGTATATGTATATGTACGAGGTGTATGAATTTAGGTAGATATATGTATATATATAATTATATCAATAAGTATGATGTGGATCAAAAGACTTTGTAATCGAGATTTTCATGGTTTAGAACTTTTAAGATCGGTATATACATTTTTTATCTTTAAAGGATTGTTTTTTATATTTAAGTAAGTAAGAAAGTATGTATGTATGTATATATGTTAGTATGTAGGTAGCTCTTGATTGTTTTTTTATATTTAAGTAAGTAAGAAAGTATGTATGTATGTATGTATGTATATATGTTAGTATGTAGGTAGCTCTTGCATGTATGTATGTATATGTATATTTTGTATGTGTATATGTATGAGTGTATATGTATGAGGTGCATGAATTTAGATAGGTATATGTATATATGTAATTATATCAATAAGTATGATGTGGATCAAAAGACTTTGTAATTAATATTTTTATGAACTAGATCTTTAAAAGACTGAAATTTATATTGTTGATCTTTCAAAGCTTGTTATTTATATGTAAGTAAGTTCTTGGTCCTTTACAAAGCTCATAGTAAGTTCTTGGTCCTTTGCAAAGCTCGGACTACTTGTTCATTGCTCCAAAAAACTCGGCAAAAAAAGCTCGCAAAAAAAAATTCCCCGCGTATATGTGTGGATTTCAAGCCTTTGAATGCTGCTACAAAGAAGGATTCTTACCCCCTACCTTTTTTGGATGAGATCTTGGATACTGTAGCTAGATATGAAAGGTATAGTGTTTGTGATGGGTTTTCAGGTTATTTCCAGTTAAAGATTGCAGAAGAAGATCAGCGCAAAACGACTTTCATTACACCATGGGGGTGTTTCTGCTACAAAGTTCTTCCTTTTGGATTGATGAATGGGCCAGCCTACTATCAGAAAAGGGAAAATTGGGTATTATCTCCTTTTTTGAACAAGTTTGTGAAGGATTTTATTGATGATTTTTGTATATACAGCTCCAGGCAAGAGCATTGTGATAGGCTGGCTACAGTTTTTCAGCGTTATGATGAGTGTGGTGGTCAATTAAATCCAAAAAAATGTTTTTTGGCTCAACCGAGGGTGAAGCTCTTGGGCCATGTTGTTTCAGAGAATGGTATTGATCCAGATCCTGATAAAGTCAAGTCTCTTCTCCTTCTTCCTACAACAAAGAATACAAGGCAACTGACTACTTTTGTGCAAAAGGTGAAGTATATGGCTCGATTCATCTCTCCAGGGATTTCACTGACGTAAATGAGAACATGTGAACATGTTAATAACATATGTTAATAACACAAAAAATCTTGTGATCACATGTTATATTCACAAAGCTCTCACAAGGGCCCAAAAAAATTATCTTTATCGGGCATAAAAAATCTTCTTAGGTGGCCACTGACCTGCTATTATGCGAAGATGGTAACATGAGAATATGTGAATAGCTTATTCCCATGTGTAGCCAAGCTTTTAAGGGGTTCCCAAATGGCAAGTGACCTGTTATTTTGTGAACGGTAACATGAGAACATGTGAATGACTTGTTCACATGTGTTATTATCACCAAAAATCTTGTGATCACGTGAATATTAAATCCCTGCATCTCTCTATCTTCATAGTTGTTATATCCTTTGCAGCAAGCAGCAAAGCATGATCCTTTGCATTGGACGGAGGAGTGTGAGGTAGTTTTCCAGAAAGTGAAAGAGGTGTTGGGAGCTATTCCTACAATGCAGGCGCCTAACTGGGAACAGGTATTTTATGTCAACCCTTCAGTGGGTGAAGATGCAATTGGAGCTATGTTGTTACAGAAGGGGAAAGAATCACATTATATGAAACCAGTCTACTGTGCTAGCAGGGTGAAACTTGCTAGAGAAAGGTTGTTATCAGAGGTGGAACTTGTTATGGTTAGTGTGATGTATGCGTGTAGGCGGTTCCGCCATTACTTGTTGCCTCGCCCCTTTGTGTTTTTGACGAGCTACACTTTTTTGCCTCAGTTGATAAATGGCACAAATTTATCTAAGGCTATGATGAAGTGGGTGATTGAGTTGCAGGAATTTACTTTCTCATTCTTGGTGGAAGAGAGTACCAGGGCTACCTTAGCTGATCTTTTTTGGGAGCAAATGTTGGGATCTGGAAGTTTTATAGCAGCAATATGGTATTGTGGTTGCTAAATGCATAGCACCTGGGAAATGGCCGTGTCTTGGTAATAATGATGTTGATGATTTAAAGCCAGGGGCAGCCCTTGTATTGGAAAGTATGGGCGCGGCGTGATGATCCGAAAGTGAAGGAAGGAGGGGCTCTTATTGTATTGTGTGGCCATCATTTTGAAGCTCAAAAATAAATAAATAAAAATGTAATACACATGGCCAACAATCAAATGACCACGTGGAAGGTGTTGTAGGCCACCAACGTGAAGAAGGGAAGGCTGGCAAAGATTCGAGGAGGTGCTAACTACTTGGTGAGAAAAATCCGGGCTGGTGATTCTATAAAAAAAAAGAAACGGGGCATGTGAGTACACAGGCGCAGGTAGAGCCGACTGGAGAGACTGCCTTGTAGAGCCCGGGTGATCGTGAGTCTGCAGAGGCGCTGCAGCTGCTGCGGACGTAAAGAAAGTTGTTGCTTTGTATAAGTGAGGTGGTTGGTAGGCCACCGTGTCTGGGTGTAACAGAGAGGCTGCCGTGAGGAGGAGCTATCTGGTGTTGGCGCTAGCTGGAGGCGCCCAGGTCATTGTGAGAGACTTCGGGAGAGGAGAGCTAACAAGGAGCTTCTCTACGTGGAGTGCAAGGCTGAGGGAGCCATCCTTGGAGCTGACAGTGAGCCGACGGGAAAAGAGAGAGAGAGAGATCACGAAGTGGCTCGAGGAGAGGTGGTGAAGCTGAAAGTGAACGCCTGTGTGGTCGCCTGGACAGAGGAGACCAGGAGAGAGAGCAAACGCGTCTGGTGTTGACGGGCAAGGATTAGGCTGGCTCTAAACTTTAATGATTGTGACATTGGATCGTGGTGCTAAATCATGGGAGTTCATGCTTGGTGTTAACAAGCTTGTACCTTCTAGCCGGTATTGGGATCATGTACCTTGTTGGTGTGGTAGAGTTGGTTTGAAGTTCTGATTGTACAATGTACTTAGTGGCTAAGGTATATCAAGTATGAATAGTTGCACAATGATTATGAGACCAAGTTTTTTGCTTTATGTGAAGAATTGCCTACTTGTTGCCAGTCGTGGTGGTGAGCTGAGTGAGTTGAGGAAGAAAAGGAATCTAAGGGTCTTGAATTGAAGGTGCTGGTGTATATTTTGGCTTGAATCCGTGTGGTATTTTGAGAAACTTCTGTTTCCAGCATTGTGCTGGTGGTGCCCCCTGTGTTTATTGTGTCTTCCAAGGCTGCTAGGTAGGTAGCTGTAGAGGCATTTCTTCTTTTCCCAGCCTCCCGACACATGGCATGCCAAAAGGTTAAATACGATCGAGGCAAAGCCCCAGCTTATTGCAATCATTGCCTATTCCCGATGCTCCATGGTAAAGCATTGCGATAGATTTTATTTTTGGCTTGCCAAAATCAAATCATGGGAATACAAGCATATGGACCATAGTTGATTGATTTAGGAAATAGGCACATTTTATCCCTATTAAGAAGACTATTAAATCGCATCACATGACTACTCTTTTCATTTCCCAAATATTTAAGTACCATGGAATGCCAAGTTCACTAGTCTCAAATAGAGATCCACGAATGACAATTCTCTTCTGGCTAGGACTATTTGAAAATCTAGGTACAAAGCTCAATTTCTCATCGGCTTCACCCACAAACGGATGGCCAGAGTGATTGTGAATCTTACAATTCTTGATCTTCTCAAGAATTATGTAGGTGAATTTAATCGGCACAATAATTGGGAAAAGTATCTTCCCTTGGTGGAATATGAATACAATAACATGGTGCATACTTCCACTGGGAAATCCCCTTTTGAGATAGTGGAAGGACGACCAAAGCCTCGGATGCGCAATTATGTTTCATGTGTGTGTACACCAATGTTTAAAGAATCAACTTAGTGATGACTTTGTCACCTAAGTACCTGCTAGACTTGCCATCTAGTCCAGGAATGTGATTGACACTCAAATGTGGATCAAGTGTAAGTTGGCTTTCTTTTCCTTGGATGTATAGTCGAGGACGTATATCATTTCAAAAGAGAGGGGTATGTCATCAAAATTTAATTTTGACGAATTTATTGCTTTAAAATGGATTTTCTCTATTTAGAATGGTCATTCTAGAGAGAGAAAAAATAAGAAAGCATATGGCAATGTTGCAAGGAGGTGCATTCTGATATTATGAAGTGCTGGGAAGAGAATGCAAGCTCCAGAAGGGCAAAAGGAATTTAACTCGAACCTCTACGGGTTTTCCTAGAGTCCAAAACAGGGTTAAAAGGTACGTGAAAAGGCTACAATGAAGTGCATTCTGGCAATGGGAAGTGCCAAGAAAAGAATGCAAGCTTCAAATGTGCAAATGGAATTTAACCAGGGCCTCTGTGGGTTTTCTCGAAGTCCAACAAGGTTAAAAACAACCTTAAATTAAAAATGACTTACATACTGGGAACGGGGACTGGGACCATGGGCAAATGGGCCAGGGGAGTGCAAAAGTGTGCTAGAAGGTGGGAAAAGGGGTTGGAGTACTCCCCAAGGTACAAAAATAGGAGGCGCCCTCCAAAGGAGGAGGGTTCCCCAAGCAAAATAAAGCTAACCCCCACCTTTTCTGGTAAAAATAGCGGCTCGGCTTGCTTTTTGGCAAAAAGAGAACATGCAAAGGCTCTACCACTCATGCAAAGGCTCTATTCTCTTTTTGGCAAAAAGAGAACATGCAAAGGCTCTACCGCTCAAGTGAAGGCTCTGTTTGATGCATGGAGGGGCTCTATAAAATGCTCTCTTCAAGATCTACGCACTACTACTCTCCGTTCTTACTATCTCCTAATTGCTTACATACTTACACAAGGTAGCTCTTATAGCACTTAGACTATGGAGGGCTCTGTACATGACATACAAGCCATCTAGGCCTTCTCCTTTTCTCCGTAGGAACTCTTGATTTGTATAATCATTGAGGCCTTGAGAAGAGGAAGCCATTAGCATTTGAAGAACGATGACAAGTTACCATGTTGAGGGGTTATGGAGATCTGAGCCTCCATAGTCCTCATGATATATAAGACTCCTCATCTTACTGAGGTGATGTAAATTCTCTCTTACTTGAGAGCAAGATTAATGCAAAAGCTTTTTGAGGGGGGGTCGGCGGCCTCATGATTTCCGGCCCCTAGTGTTGTGTCTCTTTTATCTTTCCTATTGATATGCATACATGACTATGTGTATGAGCTGTCATAGATGAATTAGATTGCAATTGTTTCATCTTATACTGCAACCGTTATAACAAAAGGAATCTAATTGCATCAAGAGTTATTTCATATGCTAATACTGGTTTCATGCTTTGTCTTCTATGAGCTTTTCGTGGTTGTCGATGAAGATGCTTCATACTCCTTAGTGAGTTGATGTATACTTTTGGAGGTTGAGGTGTGTGAATGTTGAGGTAGCATGATTCGCTCGGCCGTGGCTTTGCCTCGCTCATGGTCAGTGATTTTAACATTCGTTGGCTTCTTCAAAAGTGTCCACAAAGTATAAGGTGCTTGGTTAGAAACTTGCTTGACTCCTTGTTGATTTTTGGTGGAGGACTAGAATTCCCCCCTTCCTAAGCGCTGAGTGGTAGACTTTATCTCTAGTGAGCCTTGGGTTGTTGCAGTCCCGGCTTACATGCCCTGGTATATGGCAGTAATAGCATGTCCATTCATTTTCTCTATCCCCATTGTTCATTCTTCCATGACCTCTTCCCCGGCTCTTCCTTCGGCTCTTCCTCTACCTCTATAAGGTGGAGGAGGGGTTGCGCCTTGTGTGCATCCATTTGGTGGACTACAGTTGCCCTATTTTTTAGATTGTACTGGCAATTAGCTGTATTGTGGCTATACATTAAGCAAATGGCACAAGTGGGAGGGGTTGTGCATTCTTCTTTGACTTGAATTGGCTGCAAAACATCCCCTTCCATAAATTGGCTTAGAGATTGGCCTCCTTCTTTTTATACTCCTCCATTAATGCTTGAACCTCTTCTATTATGCTTGGTTTCTTCTGCTTGCTTTTTTCCTTAGAGCATTTCTACTTGCTCTTCTCATTTTCCTCTTCACTTTCTTCAGATTCTGATGAGCTCGACTCCTTTGATGAGGTGGAGTTCTTCTGGGATAAGGTAGAGCCCTTCCGGGATTTTCTTTTTCCTTTTTATAGGGCCCTCCTTTATGCCATTTTAACTTCCTCTACTAGCTCATCAAAATCCTTCTCCGTTTCACTGCCGCATGACATACCAGCTTTAGGCCACTGATGCACCATTCTGCCAACTACTTAATTGAAGGTCTCAAGGGTTCTTCCACCCTTTGCCTCATGCTGAGTAGCTTGGCCCAGCATATGCTTCTACATCCATGTCGTCTTACCAGAGTTCTCTCATTTTATCGCAACTTGATTTCTCTTGTCCAGATTCTTTGTAAGAAGGCAGCCACCACTACCGCATCGAATGAGTTGAAGTGATTTTCTGCATACTGGGCATACCATTCTGTTGCCTTCTTCTTGAAGGTGTTTACAAATGCATCTTTCCTTAATTGCTCAAGCTCAACCACACTGGTATTACAAGGTCCCTTTGGGGGCGAGCTACTCTCCAATAGTGCTCAAATTGCTGGACATGCAAGTCTGCATCCTCAAAGCTTTTACCTGAGAATAACGGGAAATTCTTTACCAATTTTGCCATGCTATTTTTCTCTGAGTCTTGTTGTGGAGCTCGGTCTCCTACTTGTTGTCTTGGTCCTTCAAAGTGCTTAGGTACTGGTGCTTCCAATGAATTTTCTATTGGGGCTTCCAATGGTTCTTCCACCAGTGCCCTCACTTCCACCTAAGATAGGGCCTGCACTTCCTCTTGCACAGCTTCCTCTTGCGGATATTGCAAGTTGATAACCAACTCAGTGGATGTGTCTCTGGTAGCTGGAGTAGCTTCCCTTCTCAGGCTCCTCACACGACCCCCTCCTCAGGCTTCCCTGGCCGCGTGTGGGCCCCCCTTGTAGGAGCTATCGTCTCAGGCTACTCACTATTGTTAGCTGGTTGAGTTGGTGTCCCACTGTGATTGCCAAAGTGATGATAGCTAAGGGAGACACACTCCTGGGGGTGTCAACTAGAAAGGTGGAGCCCCGGTGTACCAGGTCTCCTACCAATGCTTGATCCCTCTCCTGATTACCAAAGTGTTTCGACTGGTGAACTACCTGTTGCACCAACCCCTCTCTCTCTCTCTCCTGTTAGCACTGTGAGTATCCCTGGACCAGGATGACCTCACATAAGACAACATAACATGATAGACAACATAACATGACCTCACATAAGACAAAGGAAGAGGATATACCTAAAACCGCTTTTCGTACACGTTATGAGCATTATGAGTTTACTGTATTGTCTTTTGGATCGACAAATGTGCCTGCTACATTCATGTGCGAAGTGGAACATGAACAACATCTTAAGAAAACTCTTGAAATTCTACGTGTAAGTATCATTTGTATGCAAAAATTAGTAAGTGTTTCTTTGCAAGAGATCAAATTGTGTATTTGGGAAGGGTTATATCTAAAGAGGGAATTCATATAGACCCCGAGAAGGTAAAAGCAATTGTAGATTGGCCAGTACCTAAGACTGTGAGAGATGTGAGGAGCTTTATGGGATCAGCACAATATGAGAGAGCGCATATTATGAATTTTTCTAAAATTGTGAGTCCTCTAACTGAGCTAACTAAGAAAAACAAAGGTTTTGTGTGGTCTGAGGCATGTCGAATTGCATTTGAAACATTAAAACAAAGGGTAGCCGAAAACTGCATACTGAGAATTCCTGGAATGGGAAAGCCTTTTGTGGTAACTTGTGATGCAAGTGGGGAGCAATTGGGTTGTGTTTTATGTCAAGAGGGAAGAGTGGTTGCATATGAATCTTGAAAGTTAAGGAAGCATGGATTAAATTATCCTGTTCATGATTTGGAATTAGGTGTTGTGCTTCATGCTTTGAAACATTGGAGACATTTGTTGCTTGGCGTAAAATTTGAACTAAGAACTAATCATCAAAGTTTGAAATATATTTTCACCCAACCCTTACTCAATAATAGGCAGAAAAGATGGCTTCAATTATTGTGTGAATATGATTTTGGCATTAAGTATCTTGCAAGTAAAGAGAACAAAGTTGGCATTAAGTATCTTGCAAGTAAAGAGAACAAAGTTGCTGATGCTTTAAGTCATAGACCCATGTGTAATCTTTTGTCTGTTGTATGAAGTGAATTGATTGATCAAGTCCGACTTGAAGTAGCAAATAATTCTTTCTACTCTAACATCATTTCCTATTGAAATGCACATGTGGGAGAAATGTATGAGGGAAAATTTCACTTGTATAAAGGAAATTTGTATTATCATGATCGTTTGTGTATACCTGTTGATTCTTCTTTAAAACAACAAATATTGTGGAAATGTCATAACACTCCTTTTGCAGGTTGCTTTATGTGCGTGAATTCTTGCAGTGTCAATGGGTTAAGGCTGAACAAAAGCGTTTGCCTAGTGAATTGCAACCTTTAGATGTACCATGTAAAAAGTGGGAATCCATATCTATGGCTTTTATCACTAAGTTACCTACAACTAGAGGGGGTTATGATACAATTTTTGTTGTGGTTGATAGGTTAGCTAAGATGGCTCATTTATTTCCTATGAAGAAAACTGATACTGCCTTGCATGTTGCAAAGTTATTTGTGAAAAAGATATTTCGATTGCATGGTATACCTAAAAGCATCGTGTCCGATTGGGATTCTAAATTCACATCTAACTTTTGGCAAGCTACATTTCAAGCTATAGGCACACAGTTAACAATAAGCACTGCATTTCATCCACAGACTGACGGGGAAACTGAACGAGTAAATAGGGTTTTGGAAGATATGCTTAGGATGTACGTGAGTGAGAGACAGAATAATTGGGTGGATTATTTATCATTAGTTGAGTTTGCATATAACAGTTCATGGCACTCATCAATTCAAATGGCACCTTTTGAAGCGATGTATGGTTATAACTATTATACTCCTCTAACCTTTTCTGACCCTGAAAATAAAGTGGAAATCTCTAAGCAAATGCTTGACAAAATGGATCAAGAACTCACCAAGATTAGAAAACACATTAAGGAAGCACAAAAGAAGCAGAAAGTGTATTATGATAAGAATAGAAGACCGTTGACCTTTGATTTAGGTGATATGGTTTTCTTAAAAGTAATTCCTAAACATACTAATCTAATTCTTTGGAAGGATAGGCATTTGTCTCCAAGATTTTCAGGTCCTTTTAAAGTTTTGAAGAAAGCTGGTTCACTTGCCTATAAACTTGAATTGCCTGTATATGTGAAAGTTCATCCTGTTTTCCATGAGTGTTGAAAAAGTACGTGCCTAACCCTCATCATGTTTTGCAGGAGAGCTATAATCTTCGAGATGATGGTTCCTTGCATATAGAATCTGAGATCGTGTTAGATTGTTGAGTTAAGCAACTTAGAAGTAGAAGTATTGTAGATGTTTTGGTTAAGTGGGATATGTATCCCATCGAAGATGCCTCTTGGGTTGATTTAGATGTTTTACAAGCGGAGTACCCTTCTTTCCAACTCTGAGGACAGAGTTAATTTTGAAGAAGTGGAGAATGTAATAGGTCTTTTGCATATAATTTAGTAGTAATATTTTTTTGAAGTGATTTTTGGGACTTTTTAAGCATGTAGATGAATTTTGTGTTCAGCGAGCTTATTTTTATTCAATGTCAAAATCCTCCCCGGGGGGCACATCTTGTGTGTCATTTTTGAGTTTCTTAAAGTTAGAATTTCGGAAAGTGTTGTACGAATGAAATGTAGACCTAAGGGCCTAGAAAAGCTTTGTCTCTCTGAGCGTCTTAAGATTCTTTGGTTTTAGTGTCCGTTTAGGGTCTTTGATTTTGGAAATATTGAGAAATGCATGTTTTACACTCTTTTTCTAGTATTTGCTGACTTGCAGGTCATTTTCTAACAAATTTGTAAAGGACTTTGACTTTGGATCATCCCACAATGGTTGTAAAGCTTGATGAGATGAACAAATCGTTATCTCACAAGTCGGGTCAAATTCTGAACAGTTTTGGAGATACGGGCTGTGCAAAACTGCCTTAATTTGTGAAGTTTTTTTTAAAAAAAGTCTAATTCTTGTCGTTCGCGATTTTCTTGGTTGTCTTTTGGTTATTCTTGTAGGACGCGTACTTTCGAGGAATCTTTTTCACCAACCTCCTTTTTTTTTGCTGGAGTTTGATTCAACCGAAGTGCACTTTACCCCGTAAAGTGTGCATGTCATGCACCTAACGGATTGACACACCCCAATTCAATAAATTGGGGAGGTCTGATCGTGATCGAGATTGTGAATGCGAGTGCGAGTGCGAATGCGAGTGTGAGTGTGAGTGAGACAATACATGTATCTAGAAAGCTCGGGGGTGGTCGGGAGGTTTTGATCGAGCTCATATCTATTGTAATTCTTGAAGAATAAAGATTCTTTGTTTGGCTCTGCTATATCCGTGCACTCTATTATTCTTCTTTTTCTCTCTCTCAAAGTCTCTCTTTGTTGATTCGCGTGACAAGTGGTATCAGAGCAGCTTCTGATCCAACGGAGATGGAAGCTTATGGAGCAACGACTGAAGGAATAAGATGAACTCATTAAATGACTTGTGCAAGACCTTAACAGAGAAAGAGAAGGCAGAGGAGTGAATTAAGACACAGGTATTTTGATTGATTTAAATGAGGAAAGTGATCCGTTGCCGCCTCCACAACCGAATGGGGCGAATAAGAAGGCTGACTAGCAAAGACAAAAGAGGAAGAGAGACGACTATGAAGACGAAAGAGGAAGAGAGACGACTATGAAGACAAGGATGCGGGTGAGGCTGCATTGCTATAGGTTTTTAAGAAAGCAAAATTGAATGAGTTTGATGGCGTAAAGAAGACAAGCGAAGATCTCGAGGCCTGGATTGAGGAATTGGAGGATTTCTTTGCATTGTGGGAATTCTCCGAAGAGGCCAAGGCAAAGATTGCCATCCTACAACTGCGAAGCGTGGCCAAGCTCTGGTTGAAGTCCTACATGCAGACCAGGACACGCGCCAGTACAGTTGCATGGATGGAATTTCGAGCCGAAGCTGAGAAGAGGTACTATTCACTTCACTACAATATGGAACGCAAAATGGAGTTTTACGGTTTCAAGCAACATGAAGCAGATAAACACGACCTTAGGTGTTGACAAGTACAAAGAGCGATTTCTGCGCCTTCACAAGTACGCGCCAGCAGGTGACGGGTAACGCATTGAAGATGAAGTTTATTGAAGGCTTGCGTGAAGTACTGAAGTTCCAAGTTAAAGTGCGGGCTGTCTTGATTTCCTAGATGTTGTAGCTAAGGCCGAAAACTATGAGAAGATGGAGAGGTTTCATCAAAGAAGAGCATCGACGAGGGTGATTCAAACCGGACACCATCCTCAGAACCCTGCTACAACAAATCCTCAAAATCTGCCAAATCCGCCTAACCCAAATCGACAAGGTAATAATTAGCAGCAGCGAGACGAGGGCTAAACTCAAGAACTGGTAATGATAATCAAAATGGGAATCAGAAGAAGCGACAGCCAGTTCGTTGGCAGCAAGATCCTGAGTTCTTGGAGAGAGCTCGAAGGCTCGATTTGTGTTTTCGATGCAGGGAACAAGGGCATCGTACATATAAATGTCCCCAACAAGGAAATTGACAAGGCGATGCAAGCCAAGAATTTTACTACTTCTGTTCATCATCGGAAGGCATCTGTGATTAAATTCATGGGAAAAATTAAAAATTAAAAATTGAATTTTCTAATTGATTCTGGCAGCACACATTGTTTTCTGTCTTCTAAATTGGTAAAGAATCTGAATCTGAAAGTAAATCAAGAAATTAAAAGACCTGTGGAATTAGCTAGTGGTAAATAAAGGTTTTACCAAAGGGCATATTGAAAATCTGTCTTTTGTTTTGAACGGTCAAAATCACACAGGTAATTTTTATGTGATTGATATGTGCATGATGTGTAGGCATGGATTGGTTGACTGAAAATCACGTGCTTATTGATTTGAAGAAAAGAAAATCACTTTTAAGCACACAGATGGGAGTAGTCACACTATTTCTGGGGAAGAAAGGGATTCTAAGTCACTAATCATTTCGGCCATGAAATTGATAAGGGGACTTAGGCAAGGATGTGAAACTTTTCTGATTTTTGCTAATGAATTGAAACCTAAACAGAAAGGGGGGGGAAACCCACCGTATGTGGAGAAACTCCTTGATGAATTCAAGGACGTTTTTCCTGATGACCTTCTAGGTTTGCCTCCTCCTAGATCATTGGATTATGGGACCTTTATCCACCGGGAACATAACGTTATTCTCGGGCTCCTTATATGTTCAACATAGAAGATCTTAAAGAACTAAAACTTCAATTGGATGACCTTTTGAAGAAAGGGCTTATTAGACCTAGCGTGTCTCCTTGGGGTAGTCCCGTTCTATTCCAAAAGAAGAAGGATGGGACGTACAGACTTTGCATAGATTATCGGGGGCTAAACAAGCAAACAATTAAAAACAAATATCCCCTTCCACACATCGATGAGTTGTTAAACAAACTCAGCAGTGCGAAAGTCTTTTCAAAGATTGATCTACGATCTGGATACCACCAGATTAGAATCAATGTAAGATTCCTCCCCAGCCTCTCAAGATGTGCAACATCTTCCCATGTAATCAAATCCCTCTTCAGAAATATAAAAGATATTGTTTCTACTACCAGTTTTGGCCTAGAGAGAGAAAATCTTCTAGAGAGTGGTAATTCAGTTTTTAAATATTTTTGGATAGAAAAATTTCTCATCTTATTAAAATAAGTTTCCCTAAAACAGAAGTTCAAAAAGATTTCCAGAAGGTGCATTAGAAATTAAGTATAATCTGTTCAAGAGGCCTTACCCTAGGGGTCCAGATTTTTAAAAAAAGGAAGTACGTTTGAACCAGGGTAGACTCAACTACGGTTGAGTCTACCCTGATAGATGCCAGGTGTGCATGCGTGGGTGTGTGTGTCCTCTCCCTGTTCAATAAAAAGAACTCACAATTGTGAAATGAAGATTTACTGATCCAATTGTGAAAAAATGCATTAAAAAGTGGAAGTACATGATGTAGAATGTACGCCCTCAAGTCACCTTAATGCAATCACTTCCTCTGTGTCATTGATATATTATACGTCGTGCTTGCCCCCATAAGGAGTCTTTGATCCTATTCTGAATGAAGATTGAACATATTGACAATGCGTTCACTAGGGACATCTCTATGTGAGGAGCATCTACAATAATTTGGTAGATTTCTCAATAAAAATAAATATTGCTGCACACTATTTCCATATTTGTGGTATTACCCATTGTCTTGCTTTATGAGTACGTACGTGTATTTGGTTGATAATATCTCTAGTTAGAGTTGGCTCAACATACTTGAACTTACCTTGTGTATGTGGATGTCATCTCACTCTTTACTACTCTTACATTTTAGTCTTACTCTTAGCATCAATAATGTATGCAGTTTTAGAAGTGGTTGGAGAGGACAAGAAAGTGGTTGGTGGAGAGATCTTGTCCTCGGGATGATAACAATGCTTAAAGTTTGAGAAATAAGGATCTGAGTAGTGGAAAAAGAGCCACACAAGGACTCTTTGCAAGATTCCATTCTAATCTCTTGGAAGAGAAATAAGGTCTCTCAAATCTTCCTCTTTAAATCAATATGTCACATTGTGAATCATTTAATTTCTCCTAAAGATTCCAAAGATTCCCCAAGGAGTGGATATAAAACTTTAAAAAATGAAAGGTTGTCCCCAAGAAGATTTGAGAATTTTCTAGGGAGTTCTATGTCCTCTTTATAAAGAGAATGAAACTCATGTGTGTGAACATTTCTCTTATAGGAGAGTGGGAAAAGAAAATGTGTGGTGCCGCATGCATCCGTTCTTTAACATTTGACTTCAGAATGTGAAAGGCCTTTAACTTTTCATCCAGCACCTCAATACAAATAGGATACCCTAAAGATATAGAAATGGCATTAGTATCTTTGGAAGTCTGTGGGAGGATGCATTATCCTCAAAGAGGTAAAGATAAAATATTCTTGAGAGAGAGGGACTTGAAGGGGTTGTTGTTGAAGGTGCTAGTTTTTACTCTCGCAAGGTTGGGTTGTATCAAAATGTTAATAGCATGAATGAGAACAACTGATTATAATTACACCTCTCAAGGAATATTAGGCTATGGGTTATACCATGGACCAATATTTTGCCCACCACTGTGGCCCACCCATCTAGAGATATGTACCTAGAAGAATGGCAATGGCAATGGTGGTGAGGTTATGGTGCATGCAAACTTTGTAGTACTTATGCATCTAGCAAGAAACCATGCTCTTTGGTTATTGCTTATGGTCTCAACAAATTGATCAAAGAGAATCCATAAGTCTCTTGTTTGAAGCATGCTTTTTTGGCTAATTTTCTTGATTGATATGCTTCTGGCATCTTTGGTGTACCTATGTTCTGCACATATGTCTTACTTGGTGCATGACATGACGAGACATCTTAGGGAGTGGGAGGGGGGCTTAAGGAAGATTTGAAATTATGACTGGTTGCATGAAATGGTGAGCTCATTTATAAAAGAAGGAAAGGGGTCTCATTTTCAAAGGGTGCACGAGGGGGATGAGAGAGAGGGGATGATGGAGGAGAGAGAGAGCATTGGAGAGAGAGAGAGAGAGTGGAGCTATTATTTAAAAGGCCACGTCAATGGCCTTTTAAATAATTATAGCCTACTCTAACCATGAGGTGAATAGCATATAAAAAAAGCACCCAAACAAGCACGTTGGTCTTGTCCATTAGAAAACTCCAACTCCAATCTTTTACAATCTTCATCACATGTGGGCTTATCCTCTCTCTCTTAGAAACACGTGGGGTTATCCTCTCTCTCAAAAATGACGAGGCAATGTGAGCACTGAGTAGCGATTTTTCTCTTCCCAAGGCTTCTTGCACACTCTTTGCGCTCTCTTCTGTGAGGCGTCCGGCCTGCGTTACACACAACCTTGCTCTCTCTCTCTCGCCCATTTCTTTCTCGTTGCCTATTTATTTCTCGCTCAGAGCAGATTTGGAGTTATGAGGATGAGGGTTGCAACCCATACACAGAGGGCAGAGGAAAGCCATGCTACAATATCCTGGTTTTCTTTAAGATCTTTTTTTTTTCTTTCTGAGAAAAGCAGGTCTAATCACATTTCAGAAATTATGCTAAATGGCCCAAAATACAAAAAAAATATCTCTCAAGGTGATAAAGAGATAAGAGAGAGAAGCCATCGCGGGGCAGTACACTCCCATTTGAAACTACAACCTCTTATATGAGAAAAGAGTTGATGAGCACTCCAAGTGGGATAAGAATTGCTCCCTATGAGACTCCTTTGCTTTAGAATAAAGAGTGAGCAAATAGTCCCACCCCCCACGAAGAGAGTGAATGAACTCTCCCCAAATCTCAGCAATAACATGCTAATATGAAGCCAACCTGCACCTGTCTCTCCAAATACACCACCCTGAATGCTAGCCACAAAGCTAAATATCCTTGTGCATCTCTCTGAGAAAACTGTGTCCAAAGCATCTGCCTCATATAACTTAATTTTTTTACAACAAATTGTTAAGCAGCTTTTCCAATAGGTGTTACTACATAGAGTTGTGGTCATGAAGAAGGTGGGGGCCATAGGAAAGATGGGGGAAGCAAGTAGGTGGGGATCAAGCGCAAACTTTTAGAGCAAATTCAATTGGAGACGTTAAGCCAAAAGAAACTACATCTAATTTGGAGTTAGAATCTCCACTAAAAGGGAAACAAGTGCACAGGGAAATAAAGCCTCAAAGAGCTCAAGCTTCACCACCCCAAAAAAGGGTGGAAGCAATTGATTACAAAAGATTTCCATTTCCATCTTATAGCATGAAGTTGCCCGCAAGGAAGGGAAAATGCACTTTGAGTGGCTCTAGTATCCCCCCCCACTCTCTCTCTCTCTCTCTTTCTCTCTCTCTCTCTCTCTCTCTCTCTCTCTCTCTCTCACACACACACACACACACACTCACTCACAATACATTCATTAACAAAGAACTTTAGCTAGCGGAGAATGCTTAGTAGTAGATATTTTTAGCTAGTAGAGTATTCCAGTAATAAGGAGATTATGCTAGCAAGTTATCTCTCTCTCTCTCTCTCTCTCTCTCTCTCTCTCTCAATATGCTAGTTAGTAGAGAGAAGGTTAGCAAGCAGAGCATGTTAATTAATAGATACTATTATCTAGCAAAGTATGCCAGTAAGGAGATTATGCTAGCAAGTTATCTCTCTCTCTCTCTCTCTCTCTCTCTCTCTCTCTCTCTCTCTCTCAATATGCTAGTTAGCAGAGAGAAGGTTAGCAAGCAGAGTATGTTAATTAATAGATACTATTATCTAGCAAAGTATGCCAGTAGGGAGATTATGCTAGTTGATGCTCTCTCTCTCTCTCTCTCTCTCTCTCTCTCTCTCTCTCTCTCTCTCTCTCATTTATCCTGTTGCATATTCCATGTAAGCAATCCACCAAAACCTTATATTCAAGGCTAAAGGAGTTTTGTAATACCCTAGCAAATTTTAATTCATACTATGGCCTCACTATAGAGGTAGGAGCTATAGAAATTTGCACGTAGGAGCAGATCCTAAAATCCTCAGGTGGGAGAAAATTACGAATGTAGAGTGGTTAGCATGTTTAGTGTCCAGACAGCTAAAGAATATAAATTAATATCGCCTCAAATGCAATTGACGTCTACCATCACATAATGTTGTTCCGACATAAACTGCCAGAAGTGCCTGCCAACAAATAAGGAGATCACTTCTACATTTGCAAAAGATTATGTGAAGGAGTTTAGCCCTATTGTTATAAAGAGTGGGTCAGCTTTCCACTTCAATTGGACAGAGTTTACGATCTAGCATTTACTAAACTTTCAGAAGAAAGGTTATTATGATAGCCACACAAAAGGGTGGATGATAGCCACATAAAAGGGTGGATAATGGGCATACAAAAGGGTGGATAATGGGCAATGAAGATTTTCAAGCAAAGAAGGAAGATTTGTTTGATGATGAGGAGTCTAATCCCTTTGAGAGCATGGATACTAGTGCAAGAATGACTTTGAAAGCCACACCAAGCTCTCAACAAATAAATTTTGTGAGTTAGAGAAGAAGGGAGCATGACATCATATGACGTGAGAATTATTTACAGAACTTGGTGACTTGGAGAGAGTTAAGGTGATTGTTAATATTTTGAGGAAAGTATTGAACAAGGCCCAAGAGAGTCAATCTAGTTGTTGCAGCTTAAGAAAGAAGCTAAAAGATACGTAGGAAGAGTTACACTCTTTACAAAATAGAAATATTGAGTTGCCAAAGCAGAGAATGGAGTTAGAGTTTTTTATAAAAACCACGAAAGAAACTCTTGTTACACTTGGTGTTTTTGATATTGAAGAGATATAACCACACAAGGATATGAATATAACAATGCTCTTGGTAACTGCTAGTAGTTAGCAAATAGCAAGATTGAATGATTAGTCTATGTATATCTGCTTAATTTGATGTTATGTTTTGTAGATTGAAGTGGAATTGAAGGATGTGGAAGTTTATAGGTGTGAAAAATAATTGTAGCAAGTGCTGCATACGTGGAGCCAGCTCTAAGCCTTCAATCAAGGCGTTGCCAATGCCTTATGTACTCTAGCCATAGCCACATTCACAAAGGATGTAGTTGATGGCATAGTACAAGAAGGATCCATGAAAGATGTAACCCACAACCAATGCATTGTCAGCTCCAAGCCTTTAATCAAGGCGTTGCCAATGCCTTATGTACTTTGGCCGTAGCCACATTCACAAAGGATGTAATTGATGGCATAGTACAGGAAGGATCCATGACAGATGTAGCCCACAACCAATGCATTGCGTGTGGCTTGTATGTTGAAGGTACACTTTTTGCTCTGGCCATGCTGGCTTGTAAGCATCCCTTATTATGCTTTGCAATCACTTATTATGCTTTACAAGTGCATACTACCTAGGAGTTAAATGTAGGGCTATAGGATGCTGGCATATGATACCAAATTATATGTCATGTAAGGTTGGTGGACTGTTGGGATTTATCACAAAGTTAAAGGAGTGCAACAATGTAATTTAGGCACTACTTTTATGTATGCCATGACATCACTTACATTAGGTAAGCATAACATGTCATGCACTTCTAAATGGCTATATAATAGCCTCTTCTATTGCAATTCAACATATCAGTTGAGCAAGATCTAGTCTCTTATGTAGTCCATCTTTAGGAGTAGGTATACATTAGTTTAGCTTGCTTAATCTCATTTAGTAGCTCATAAGCTAGTGTGTGTATCTCTCCATGTGTGTATGCTAGTGCTTGCCCTCTCTCCATTTCGCCTTGTGTCTCCCTTGCTACATACATTAATCATCATGGTATGGATCCAACCATCCTCTAGTGCTTAAGCTAATCCTCTTAATGCTCTAATCAATCCTCATCTTTTTCATTAATGGGGTAGCCTATATCCCAATTTCCCAAGCCGATCTCATATGACTTTTATATCTAGTATTATTTAATATTCTCACTAACACTCTTGTATGCTACTTGCTTAGTATGGGAGCTTTTTGGCTAGAGTCCTTACTTTTCTATGCTAATTAGCATATCCCAAATACTACCTAGCTTGCACTAACTGATAAATCTAGATATGCTAACAATTTGGGTATGCTAACTAGCATATTGGTATGCTAACTAACATATTGGTATGCTACTAAGAATATCAACCATGCTAATAATCATGTCTTGTATTCCCATTCGCATATGAGGTATGCTAATAGCGTGCTAACTAGCATACATGTTTACTAACTAGCACACATGTATGCTAGTTAGCAAACCTGTATACTAATTAGCATACATGTATGCTAACTAGCATATCGGTATGCTAATAGGAATATCAACCTTGCTAATAATCATGTCTTATACTCTCATTAGCATATGAGGTATGCTAATTAGCATGTTAAGTAGCATAAAGGAAATCTTACAATCATACTTTGGTATGCTTAAAAGCATTGAGGTATGCTAATTAGCATACTGATATGCTAACTAGCATACATGTGTGCTAGCTGACATATCTAGCTTTGCTAACAATTTGAGTATGCTAACTAGCATAACCAGACCGGGTACCCTAATGAGCATATCAGGTATGCTAATTAGCATACTAACTAGCACATCAAGTTTGCTAACTAGCATATCAGGTATATTAACTATCAGGTATACTAACTATCAAGTATGCTTCTTAGCATACAAGGAATGCTAGCAATCATACAAGGAAGGATAAAATGCATACCTAGGTATGCTTACAAGCATAGGGGTATGCTAACTAACATAGGGGTATGCTAATGAGCATACAAGGAATGCTAACAAGCATACTAGGAAGGCTTGCAAGCATACTTAAGTATTCTTACAAGCATGCAAGTATTCTAGATAGCATACATGTATGATTATTCATACAAATATACAAACTAGCAAATAGGTATGATTATTCATACAAATTAATGGCCATTATGCAAACAAAATATTAATTTTAACCTCCTTGTCTCTGGCAAAACATGAAACATGAAATTAAGGTAAAGTGTCTCTAGCATCCATAGGCTTCATGTGAGAAGCTGACAAGGACAAACATTAATTTTTAACTCCTCTGCATTTTGCTAATGCCCATTACATTACCACACTTCACACAAAACACCAGTAAACTAAGAAGACCATGGGATAATGCCCATTACAATAGGAGACTGCACACAAAACATACACATTGGGCTATTGCCCATTACATAAGCACCCTTCACACAAGTATCCTTGGAAATTATTTAAGGAGGCACAAAGGCCTTCGCCAAGGTGAAACATTTATCCATGCAAGCACTACTCTCCCAAGTATAGCTTAAAATAGCTGCAGATTTGCTCCGTCTCAATGTAAGTACAAAATCCCATGGCCTTCTACTGGCTAACTCCATTTTCATACTTCACTCAAAGCACATCCTTATGGGAAGGGTCATGGGGATTTTCAGTGCTATCTTTAAACCGATGATAAATTTCCCTGATTGACTCTTTCGCCGCATACTAGTAATCAATGTGCCTTTTTTGGTCAACCATGCAGAAACTAATTAACCAAAACACATTTGAGTAGGTCATGAATTTTTTATTAGCTGTTGCTATCATCGGTGGTGGCAATGGCATTTGAGGATGTTGCCTTCATGTTGCTTCCCTTAGTTGCCATTTATAGTGTGTGGTAGAGTGTAAGTGTGAATATGGAAGAGTGTTATTGAGGTAAAGGGTAATTGTTAGTGAGGTAGAGGATAAGGGAGAGTGTATGTGTGTGTAAAAGGTAGACTATAAGTGTGAGGTAGAGAGTGAGTGTGAGTGAGGTAGAGAGTGAGTGTAAGTGTGAGGTAGAGTGTAAGTGTAGTAGAGTGATAGTAGTGAGGTAGAGGATAATTGTTAGTGAGGTAAAGGGTAAGGGAGAGTGTATGTGTGTTTGAGGTAGAGTGTAAAGGGTAAGGGAGAGTGTGTTTGAGGTAAAGGGTAAGGGAGAGTGTATGTGTGTTTGAGGTAGAGTGTAAATGTGAGGTAGAGTGTGAGTGTGAGTGAGGTAGATTGTAAGGTAGAGTGTGAGTGTGAGTGAGGTAGATTGTAAGGTAGAGTGTGAGTGTGAGTGAGGTAGAGTGTAAGGTTAGTGTGAGTAGAGTGTAAGTGTGGAATAGAGGGTAAGGTAAACTATGAGTGTGAGTGAGGTAGAGTGAGGTAGAGTGAGGTAGAGTGTAAGGTTAGTGAGAGTAGAGTGTAAGTGTGGATTCGAGGGTAAGGTAAACTATGAGTGTGAGTGAGGTGAGTGTGGTAGAATGTTAATGCGGTAGAGGATAATTGTTAGTAGTTTAGTGAGGTAGAGGATAAGGGAGAGTGTATGTGCATGTGAGGTAGAGTGTGAGTGAGGTAGAGGGTGAGGGAGAGGGTGAGGGAGAGTGTGTGATGGGAGAGGGTGAGGGAGAGGGTAAGGGAGAGTGTGTGATGGTAGAGGGTAAGGGAGAGGATATGCACGTGTGAGGTAGAGGGTAAGGGAGAGGGTGAGGGAGAGGGTAAGGAAGAGTGTGTGATGGTGGGATAATGGTTAGGTAGAGGAAGAGTGTGTGATGGTGGGATAATGGTTAGGTAGAGGGTAAGTGTGAGTATGTGAGGGTGGGGGCAAGGTGGTGCTTATATAGAATTCAATTAGGGTCTAGTGTTTAGCTTTAATGGAAGGTACAAAGCACAAATTATCATTTCCTCTCATGATAGAAGCAAAAATAATACTACTAGTTAGCAATGCATTTTGTTCTGTGTGTGTGTGTGTGTGTGTGTGTGTAGCATGGGGTTCAAAAACATGACTTGTTGAATCAGTAGCGATGATGGTGAGCAAGAGTCTAATAGAGGTTGGCTTAGAGCAGCAACAAAAGCATGCACGATGTTTGCCATTGTTGGTTGGGCTGTGTGCAATTGTGGTCGTGGTGGTGTTGTTCACAGGAGATGGCTTAGTGAAGTAGTGCCAAATTAGAGCCGTGTAGTGAGGATGGAGCTGATCTTTTTGGGGGGTGGAGGACAGGGAGTGCGTTGTGGTGGTGGAGCAGAGAAGGGGGTTGTGGTGGTGGTGGTGGATGATGAGGGGATTGTGGTGGCAGCGGTGGTGGAGAAGCCACAGGGGATGCAATAGGAGTGGTGGTGGTGGTTGTTAGTATTATCCTAATGGGATTTTTTTTAAATTTTGGGTAGGTGTTAATTTTGTGATGTAATGCTGCATTATTCCCAAAACTAATGAATAATTAATTAAAAAAGAAAAATAAATTAAAATATCAATGTTGGACACTTTGAAGGCATTTTGAGATAACCAATTTAGATAAGAGCTTTGTTGCATGCAAATGAAGATCAATACAAGGATGCCGAGGATGCAACAAAAAAAAGATACTTAGGGCTCTTGAAAAGAGTTCCACTTTGTAGATGAATGTGGGAGAGGGTTTGATAATAATCCCACATGGGGACTTATGGGAGTCCTAGAATTTTTGTATAAAAGGTGGCTCATTTGAGAGCTTAGACACTTTGGGCTTAGTTCATGCAAGAGCTCCTTTGAGAGACCTACTCTCCCTCTTCTCCATAGAGGTGAAGACTCTTCTCTCACCCCATCTACATCATTGTATGAGGTAAACCTCTTCATTGAATCATTAGCAATGTCATGAGTCTTTCTCATCCTCTTCTCTAATCATTTTACTCTTATGCATGCTTTTAGTATTTCATTTTTGAGTACATGGATTGATTTGAAGCTTTCATGGAAGCTTGATGCTTGAATGTATGCATGCTTGTAGGAAGATAGGAGTGGAGTGAGGTCTTTCTCTTTGCTTGAGTGCATAGTGATTGTATTCCTCTTGCTTGTATTTGTGAATGAATGGGTGTGTAGGAATGAGGACAAGTTGAGCTTGTGTGTATGCTTAGTCTAGTGTCAAGTGATGGTAGCCATGAGCATTCTCTCCATTTGTGGATAAGCTCTTGTGCACCGGTACGGGTCGAATCCCTAGCTCCGAAAGGGATGCAAATCCCATTGGAGTGAGCTTAGTGTGGATCGTACTCCTCTTACTACAAGAGAGAGAGTTTTCCGTCTCTCCATTGGCGCCGCTGCCGGGGAGAAGACTCAAATCCGGTTGAGAGTGTGTGGAAACCACCACTATTTCCTCTTTTGGTTGCAAAACCATTGAGTGATTAGATTAAGTTCGAGTGTGTGATCTCGGTGTGAGTAGATAAGGTTAGGATAAGAAAAAAAAAAAAACCATTGGGCGGTTGAGGTTTTTCCCGCATTGTTTTTTATGTTTTATTGCTTTTTCCAAGTACCGTTCATTATGTTTACCTTCATTGTTTTATGTCATTTCATGCTTTCAAGCTTTTCTCGCTAAACATGTAATTAGTAGTAAAAATAAAAAAATAAAAGAGGTGTGTTGCTAAGCTCTTCCATAGCTTATGCAAGCTCCATGGACTCCCAAGCGTGAAGCCCGCTTAAGAAAGAGAGGAGAGAGGGAAAGAGAAGGGAGAAAGGAAGAGAGGAGAGGTTGAAAATTTGTTTTTTATTTTTTATTTTGTTTGAGAATTTTGCATTGATCTTCACTCTGGCCGCACGTCACTCAAGGCGCAGCAAAAAGAATTAAAGAAGTGAACTAGCCGGAGGAGAAGGCGGCCTTAAAAAATATATATATATATATATATATATACATCTATATATATATATATTTTTATATTTCTATTTTTTACAGTGGCATTGAAACGCAGCATCGTGGAGGAGAAGGCTTTTAAGAGAAAAAAACAATTATATATATATATATATATATATATATATATATATAATTGTTTTAATCGTTTTTACGATTGGCATAGGCGTGAAGAGCTCTGCTGAGCAGCCGAAGGTGGAGAGGTGGCGAAGGTTTGAAAAAGGCCGCGTGGAGTATTGTGGGGCTGTCGGCTGCTGGCAGCTGGAGGCAGGGCAGCAAAAGGCCATTGGAGGTGGCGTGGAGACTGGTCGTGTGGGAGACGTGAAGGAAAGCCTGGCTGGCCGCCTGGCTACGAATGAGCTGGCGAAGGAGTAAGGCACGGTGAGGAGGTGGCCGTCGGCAAGAGCGCAGAGCGGCAGCAAACGGCTGAAAGCAGCAGTACGCAGAGCAGAGTGGCCAGCAGCGTCAGTGTAAGCGGGAGCAGTGCGAAGAAGAAGAAGCAGAAGCGAAGGGGCAGTAGGCTCAAGGCGGCTGTAGCTGTTGGGCACGGGCAAAGGAAAAGAGGCGACGAAGAGAAGGCAGTGGGCCAGCAGCGGCTAAGCAGTCGGCAAGAGCGCAAGCGAAGGCACGTAGCGTTGGCATAAGCTAGCGCAGCAGAAACAGAAGAAAGCTTGCAAGGTGGCTGCAGCTGAAGTGGCCTGCAGAGGCAGCTGTAGAAGGCGAGGCGCAGAGGAGAAATAAAAGAAATAAAAGAAGCGCTCAGGCGAGGAGAAAGGCAAGCGGAGGCGGCTGCTCTCTGCAGGCGAAGAAGAAAGACTCTCTGCAGGCGAGGAGAAAGGTCAGCGTGGAGTTGAGAGGTTGCAGTAGACGGCGGCTGCGGGCTGCAAGTAGGACGATGACTGAAAGAAGATAAAACGAAGCAGAGGAGGAGGACGGCGCATTGAAGACAACCGCGTGCGCCAGCGTCGAATCCGGGAGCGGTGCGGCGAGCGGCGTGCGAGCGAGAGAAGAAGATAAGGTAAGTGAAATTTTCAAATTTTTTATTTTTTATTTTTTATTTATTTTTATTTTTCATTTATTTTTATTTTTTTTTAAAAAACATAAAGAAAAAGAAAAACAATCAAAAAACCAAAAAAAAAAAAAAGAGAACAACCAAATACTTAAAAAAATAGAGAGAAAAAAAAAATTTTAAAAATTTAAAAAATAAAAAAATTTAAAAAAGAAAAAAAAAATTTTATTTGTTTCTTAAGAGTCCATAGTGTGTGCATATTTTTATTTTTTTATTTCTGTAATTTTTAGCATATTTAGTGTAATTTGCATTGTTTTAAATTTTTGTAATATATTTAAAAAAAAAAACAAAAATAACAAAACAAAACAAAAGAAAAAAAGCAAAAAGAAAAAAAGAAGAAAAAACAATTTTTATTTTGAAATCATTGTTTATCATTTAAAATTTTGCATAATTTAAGTAGATTGCATTTTTCATTTTTTATTTTTTATAAAATTTTTGTAAATGATGCATAATTAGTATAGTCATATTTTTTATCTGGCACGAAATTTATTCATTTTATTAAAAAAAAAAACAAACAAACAATAAAAACAAACAAACAAACAAACAAACAAACAAACAAAAAAAAAACAAAAGGAGGAAAACAAACAAAAGAAATTTTTTTTGATTTTTTAGGAGTCTACTTTTTTGCATAATTTGTAATTCTTCATTCTTTAAATTTTTGCATAATTAGTGTAACCTGTTTTTTTTTTTAAAATTTTTGTAACTTTGTGCATAATTAGTATTTTTAGTGTGATTCATAATTTTTGTGTTAAAATAAAAAAGTAAAAATCATAAAATCAAAAAATAAAAAAAAAAACATTAAAAAAAACAAATAAAATAAGAAAATAGGATAGATAGTTACATACTCCTTTTAGTTGCCTTTAGTGGTTAGGTAGGGTAAAAAATATATATATATATATACAAATATATATATATTTTTATCAAAAAAAACCAAAACAACAACACAAAAACCAAAACCAAAACAAAACAAAAACACATAAAAAAAAAACCAAAAAAATTTGACCTTATGCACTTACGGTCGGGACGTCTTGTAGATTCTGCCATAGGACCTAGGGCACCTTCTAGAGTGCCTACGCAAGAAAGTGGGACCCAATCAGTAGGAAATTTGGCAGATATTGCTGAAACCCTTTCTGAATCCCAATCCGATACCCATTCCTCTAGAACAACTAGTTCATTGTCCATGGACAATCTAGGGCCATCAACTAGTTATCCCGGAGCCCAAAATAGGACACCCACACGATCCTTTAATCCATTTGAAGCCGATACCATGGGGTTAACATTCAATGTGCGACTCCAATATGTCTACACAAATGCTCAAGGAGCTGAGATCTTTAGGGACCCACAACAAAGGTACCTTGTTAAGATCGCCGACATATTCTCAGAACTTGATAGAGCACCTCTAGTCAATGACCAGGGTAGTATGTACATGGGTGGAGATGGTGTTCGCTATGAAGTCACCTACCATCCAGAAAAGGTAGACAAATTAGGGGAGCTCTCTAAAACTGAGTTGTTAAACTATTCACAACTTTCCAGAGCAAAAGAGTCTAGAGATGACTGGCTCATCGAGCCGGACATGCCTGGACCTTCCAATGCCCAATCCTCAAAGCCATCCATAGATGATTTGCTTCTAGTAGATCTAAATTTGGAAAAGGATAGGAAAGGCAAGTGTAAAATGGATCAAGGGGCTGAAAGCCAATGGGAGTTTGTACGACAAATTCCTGTGACGAAGGTCTTACAGGATGACCCACTTCAAGAGGTCTATAAAGATTCGTTAGAGGGATATTATGCCACAACTAAATCGCCAGAGCTGGATCTTCCTCTAGCTTATGTAGTGGTAGTTGAGAAGTGTGCAGGACACATGCACAGAATAGTTGATAAATGGGCCAATGAATATCGAACGTTAGATTGGAAAGAGATTAGGGAACTCACGTGGAAAGGACAACCATTATTCATGGAAGTGTTCTCAACACATACAGCCAAACCAGGAGAGACAGCCTTTCTTGGAGAAACTGTTGCTCCTCCCCTACGAGAGTTCACTAGAGAGGGACCTTCAACATCTAAGTGGATAACTGCTAGTAGCCCAACTCTAGCACCACGATATCGTCCTACACCAAATGTGCGACCACAGGTCACACCACCACAACAACATCTTTCCCACTATGACAATCGGATGAGAAGGGAGCCAACTAGGCCTCCTATAAGTGCACCTCTTGAAATGAGGGTGACAAGATCTTTGGAGGGGTTTGGTGAGGCTGGTAATAGGGTACCCACACCAACTTTGGAAACATGTGGACCATCTTTCCAAAGAGAGGAACAATTTGCACTGAGAGTGAGAGGCCGTAGGCCCTATGATGAGTATTCACGACAAGTAAGGCCATCAACTCTTCAGAAATTGGTAAAGAAATATGAAGGGTCGGGAGATCCATACGACCATGTAGCAGCTTTTAGGCAAGCAGTTCGAGCTGAGCAAGTTGCTGATAAGCATACTCAAATAGAAGGGTTTGGACTCACTCTTGAAGGAAAAGCCCTTGCTTGGTTTCAGGCATTAGAGGCTTCAGACAAAACTTCTTTACGAGTTTTGGAAGAGAGATTCATTGCTGCTTTTTCCTTGATGGGAATTCAACATGACACAGTAGCACATATCTACTCTTTCAAACAAGGTGAGAACGAGAGTGTTAGAGACTGTGTAAATAGAATGAAGCAGTACATTAATCGTTGCCCAGAAGATGAGAAGCCCGCCCAAAGTCGATTAATTTCTCTCTTCTTAAAAGGCCTCAAAAATTCGACACTGCATACACATCTCTATGCTAAGAAACATACAAGTTTTAATGAGTGTTGCCATGATGCTATGGATTTCACCGATAACTTCAAGTTCCAAGATGGTTCTGGCCCTGAGGTGAAACCTAGAAATCAATGGGGTGATGACCAAAGTTCAGGGTCTAGCGCGCTGGTAAATCCAGACCAAATAGCCAACCTAGTGCTAAGGAGATTGGGACAGACCTATCGTCCACCCATGCAGCCACAACAACAGCAGCAGAGAATGAGGAGTATACTTCCTACAGGTCCTCATCTTTGTGGAGCATGTGGCGGTGACCATAAAACAGAGGACTGTAATACCTTTTCTCCTCTAGTCACAAACCAACCCACAAAAAAATGGTGCCAAGCCTGTGCTTGGAACTTTACTCATACCACACAGGATTGTACTCGCATTGCGAGAATGAGACAGGAACGTGAGCAGCCGAGGGGTGGAGTGGCTCCACAAATGTATCAACAATATACAAATTTTGAACGTAAGCCACCGATGACACAAGAACAAGCACGACCTGTTCTTGGTGCTCAACATCCTGCTCCAGGGACTGCTCCTGTGAGGGTTGTCGACTATGACAATTCAAATGTGTGTAGAGAATTGGTAAACCCAGGCTATGTGGAAGAAGAATACGCATCATATTCATCTAAAGAAAATATCTTTGAAAGTCCCGCATACCCAAGCCAAGCACTGGTGGAGAGTCAACCAGGGGAACAAAACTCTTTAATGTTGCTAGGCGGCTACCAACCTAGGACTCCAGGCCCCTCAGGTCAATGGCAGCCAAGGAAAGTAGAGACCAAACCAATGGGCCCCTGTTATGAGTGTGGAGAACCCCATTGGGCTCGTGATTGTCCACATCGCTCAAGGCAAGCATCTAGGACAAATACAACAGTGCAACAATTTTCACCAATAGAAAGATATTGTCTGGGGTGTTGTGTCGAACACTTCCCGAAGGATTGTCTGTTGAAACCACATGAGGAAGGCACCTCCCAACCAAAGGTTTCACTTAACCTTGTAGGGGCAATTCCATCACCACCTTCATCTGAGAATGAGGATGTCGTGCCACTTAGAGTCATGACTCGATCACAGACACGAAACGCTGAAATACAAACTGATGAGACACCTCGAACTAGGGATGCAAAGACAAATCTAGTGGACAAGACCCTACAGTCCAGTAGAAAAAAAACCACTAGGAGAAAGAAGAACCGAAACAAACAAACTAAAAGTACATCCACTAGTTCTCAGGAGACCTCTAAACAAAACATACAGGATAAAACTTTTACATCCCAAGAAGTGCGTGAGGAACCTAAACCTGAGCCAAGTGCTAAACAAAATGAGGCTAGTACGACTGAGGATAGTTCTGGGGGTTCTGTTTTTTTGGATAAAGTGAATGAGACTCTAGAGGCCATCATTGATGCTCATAGAAGTCGCATTGCAGCCTTATCAGAGCTACCCAAAAAGCTTCAAGAATACCCAAACCCTCGTGAGGAGAAGATCAATCTAGCTGTTAATCAGCAAATCATTAGGGAAGCTCAGTCGATACTTGAGGGACCACCACCACCTATTCCTCGGGGCCCAACCTCTCTTAAGCCAACGTTAGAAACTATACCGGAAGTGTCATCAAGTAGGGAAATGAAAAGTGAGTTCATTTCACAAGCTCAAAGCAAAAGATCGGCACCAATTGACACTCCATTGAAAGAAGAAAGTCTACCATCACCTAGCCTTGTCTTCCCATGCAATGATGAAATTATTGATGCTAATGAGGACATGGCAAATGACATGTGGGCCGCAGTAAATGAGAAAATTAATGAGAACATGTCTTCTGTTAATTCGCCTCCATTCTCTGAGGTGGATTTTACCGGAGACTCGGAAAACAAATTTAGACGCCCAAGCATCCAGGAGGAAGGTCAAACAATTGTTTCTCCTAGAAGTAAGCATACAATGAAAACCTTACCGTCCTATCTGGGAGAATATGAGAACTGTTCTCAAACCTTGAGGATACCCTCCATGCATAAAAGGTTGACTAAGGAGAAAGATATGAGTATGGTGCAAGCTATTTTGTCTGCACCAGTGGCTTGTAACTTACCTTTGCACGAGTTGATAAAGCTTAAACCTGAGTTGTGGAATGATATTGCCACATGTTTGTCAGAGCAGGTATTGCTACAAAAGGGTCCCCATGAGTGTACAAAACACCCTGAGACAAAGCATGTAATGCCAGTTCCTATCAACAAAGTAGGAAAATTTTGTGAAGACGATCAGGGAAATGCTACCCTCCCATTGGAAGTGCGAAAAGTATCTTCAACTGCAATACTTGATAGTGGCGCAGGAGTGGGCATTGTGACAAAGTCCATTTGGGAAAAATGGGGCAAACCAGCTATTAGGAGTACCAGGATGCGCTTGCAGCTAGCAGATGGAAGCTTAGAACATCCCCTTGGGCTGCTTGAGAACATATTGGTCACCACATGTGGGATTGAATATGAGCATACCTTTGCAGTGGTGGATTTTGGAAAGCATCCAAACTATGAAGTGATATTGGGTAGACCATTCATGCGACAATTTCAAATGATTCAAGATTGGGGATACAATTACTTGTACCTCCGACATGATTCTGTCATCACAAGGGTCAACCTAAGGAATCACTCATATCGTGATGTAACAAGGTCTCCAATAGATGAGTTTGATTCTGCTTCATCTGAGGGCTCAAGAGTTACATTATCAGATGGGCGAGAAGATCTATGGATGTGTGGAGCCTCCTGTAGGGATTTCAACACTGAGAGACTTAAGGGTAATCGAAGTGTATCTGACGAGGCATACATTCCACAACCCTTCCCTGAGCATTTAATTGATCCATTAGAATGGAGTCATGTCCTTGCAACATTATCGACATGTGCTTTACCAAAGCCAATTCAATTTTGTGACTCAGATGGATATGATATTATTCCTCTACGAATGGTACAAACACGTGCCCTTCTAGATGATTTGTACTATAGGGATACATCCAAAACAACAGCTATGCATGTCGAGGAAGTCTCAGTAGAGGATTTGACACTCGAATCTGCTAATGATGCTGATAAGAAAGAGACACAAGCTCCAACACAAAGGATGTGGATAATTGATGAGTACTCAAGTGAGGGCCATGGCTGGCATGTTCCAACTAATCTAGTTGCTGCTCAAAGAAGGCCAGGCAAGAAGGAATTATCAATGTGGCTACCCAAAGATGCGTACAAACTTGTACCATCTAGTCCAGTGGCTAAGCCTCTTAAGAAGCACATCATTTCCAAGCCCAAACCTCGGATTGTTACTCGATGGGTCCCAAAACGGGTTCTTAAAGCACAAGGTTATTATGAGGGTGCAACAGCAATTTGGCTTCCAAAATGCCAAGGATTGCTAAAGGTAAAAGAGTGTTTCAAAAAGATTCCAAGAGTCACCCCTGATTGCCCATATCAGTGGGTGCAAAAGAAATCAACACAAATTCCCCAAGAAAGGAAAGGTGGCTGTGATAGCACTTACAAAACAACTTGTGTTGATCTTCCTAAAACATGTATTGAAACACCGGTTGTCCCGATTTCTCCTTGTTACATAATTCAACCATCAACTGGTGTACCTAAGACAAGTCCAAATGTGTCTCATTTGAGCATAGATTCTAGCATTTCATTGCCTAAATCCTCTTATCTTGCTCAAATTCCTCGACAATTGCTGAAATTCCCACCCAAGAAGGACATACCTAAAACCAAAGATAAGGCATTAGCACTATAAATAAAGCTCTTTGGTAGATCAATGTTTGAATAGTGTGGTTCCTTATGCCTTTTGAGAATTATGTTCTTTTTGACACGGACCCACCATCAGCGCAAGAGTAACTCATTGACTCCACAATAAGAACGACAAGCCAGGGCACTTTTCTCCCATTGGGTTTTTTTCCCTCGGCTATATTTGGTGATTGGCACCACTAACAAATTTTATTCTTTTGTTTTTTCTTTTGTTTGTTAATAAAACTTTGTGCAGAGATCTCAACTTAAGAAGAGCATCAGATACGCCCCTACAGTCCACCTATCGTGCACACAAATTAGGAAGGGGGGAGATATTCTATGCTTACAAAGATCAAGGAGGAGCAATCTGCACAAAATCAGCAATTAATCAAGGCAAACGAACAACATCAACAGGGCACTACAACAGGTGTATGCAAATCTTAATCTTTATTTCTTTATGTGCTCTTATCTTTCGAATATATGGTTTGCATGTACACAATATTGGCTGGTTTGAGTTTTTGGTTAGTAGTTAAAATAGGGTGAGTGCATTCTAGACTCTTAGAAGACTTAGTAAAAGATGTTTCTATCCAAAGACAGTGTAGGATATATACCAAGGGAGTATGCCAAGTACTTATGTCTTCAAGGTATATTAGTTATCCCTAGTGGTAGTTATCTCTTAGATATGAGCTAGGTGCTACGAGTAATAAAAATTTATGAAAATATAACCTACAAAAATATATATACAAGGTGAATTGCGACATGAAGTGTCTACCGCCATGCGAAGTGCTTGGTAGGACCTGGGGATGTCTCAGCACCTTGGGGCCGATGCCTTGGTTTCCATGGGGTGAACACTGATGTTTAGAAGCTTCAGAAGAAGAACTTTGAGGAATCTATCGCCTTGATAGATGTTGGTAGGACTCGGGGGTACACTATGGGCCCTCAAGACCGATGCCCTCATCTTCAGGGGGTACTCCTTAGGTCATAAAAGGAAAGAAAAAGGGTCTGTCGCCCTTGAGATACTTAGCGGTCTTTAGATTCTCTTGGCGGAGGTCTCTTGGCCATTGCTCGGGTCTCATGGGGATAGAAACTTAATCTTTATCACCTTCTATACACATATCAAAAAAGAAAAAAAAAAAACCAAGAGAAAGATCCAATCACCTTTGCTCATACTTAGGAGTAGGGTTGCCACTTAGGAGTAACTTACATACTGATAGGACATTGAGACTGCGGTCATAACCGGAGGTGTACAACGACACTTGCCTTTGCATAGCATTATTTACTACCTAAGTCTCACTTTGACTAGTTTTTACTCACCTCTTTTAGTACTCATTAAAACTTTAATCAGCCTTGCACTTTGTTGCTTGCAAATGAAGATCAATACCAGGACGCAACAAAAACGATACTTAGGGCTCTTGAAAAGAGTTCTACTTTGTAGATGAATGTGGGAGAGGGTTTGATAATAATCCCACATGGGGACTTATGGGAGTCCTAGAATTTTTGTATAAAAGGTGGCTCATTTGAGAGCTTAGGCACACTTTTGGGCTTAGTTCATGCAAGAGCTCCTTTGAGAGACCTACTCTCCCTCTTCTCCATAGAGGTGAAGACTCTTCTCTCACCCCATCTACATCATTGTATGAGGTAAATCTCTTCATTGAATCATTAGCAATGTCATGAGTCTTTCTCATCCTCTTCTCTAATCATTTTACTCTTATGCATGCTTTTAGTATTTCATTTTTGAGTACATGGATTGATTTGAAGCTTTCATGGAAGCTTGATGCTTGAATGTGTGCATGCTTGTAGGAAGATAGGAGTGGAGTGAGGTCTTTCTCTTTGCTTGAGTGCATAGTGATTGTATTCCTCTTGCTTGTATTTGTGAATGAAGGGGTGTGTAGGAATGAGGACAAGTTGAGCTTGTGTGTATGCTTAGTCTAGTGTCAAGTGATGGTAGCCATGAGCATTCTCTCCATTTGTGGATAAGCTCTTGTGCACCGGTACGGGAAAAAAGAGAACAACTAAATACTTAAAAAATAGAGAGAAAAAAAAATTTAAAAAAATTTAAAAAATAAAAAAATTTAAAAAAGAAAAAAAAAATTATTTGTTTCTTAAGAGTCCATAGTGTGTGCATATTTTTATTTTTTCATTTCTGTAATTTTTAGCATATTTAGTGTAATTTGCATTGTTTTAAATTTTTGTAATATATTAAAATATATATATATATATATATATATATATATATATAACAAAAACCAACAAAAGAAAAAAAAAAGAAAAAGAAAAAGAAGAAAAAACAATTTTTATTTTGAAATCATTGTTTATCATTTAAAATTTTGCATAATTTAAGTAGCTTGCATTTTTTCTTTTTATTTTTTTAGAATTTTTGTACTTGCATGCATAATTAGTAGATTTATATTTTTTACAATTAGGCACGACATTTATTAGTTTAAAAAAAAAACAACAACACAAAAACCAAAACAAACAAAAACAAAAACACATAAAAAAACCAACAAAATTTGACCTTATGCACTTACGGTCAGGACGTCGTGTAGATTCTGCCATAGGACCTAGGGCACCTTCTAGAGTGCCTACGCAAGAAAGTGGGACCCAATCGGTAGGCAATTTGGCAGATATTGCTGAAACCCTATCTGAATCCCAATCCGATACCCTTTCCTCTAGAACAAATAGTTCATTGTCCATGGACAATCTAGGGCCATCAACTAGTCATCCCGTAACCCAAAATAGGACACCCTCGAGATCCTTTAATCCATTTGAGGCCGACACCATGGGGTTAACATTCAATGTGAGACTCCAATATGTCTACACTAATGCTCAAGGAGCTGAGATCTTTAGGGACCCACAACAACGGTACCTTGTTAAGATTGCCGACATATTCTCAGAACTTGATAGAGCACCTCTAGTCAATGACCAGGGTAACATGTATATGGGTGGAGATGGTGTTCGCTATGAAGTCACCTACCATCCAGAAAAGGTAGACAAATTAGGGGAGCTCTCTAAAACAGAGTTTTTAGACATATCACAACTTTCCAGAGCGAGGGAGTCTCGAGATGACTGGCTTATCGAGCCGGACATGCCTGGACCATCCAATGCCCAATCCTCAAAGCCATCCCTAGATGATTTACTTCTTGTAGATCTAAATTTGGACAAAGATAGGAAAGGCAAGAGTAAAATGGATCAGGGGGATGAAAGCCAATGGGAGTTTGTACGACAAATTCCTGTGACAAAGGTCTTACAGGATGACCCACTTCAAGAGGTCTATAAGGATTCGTTAGAGGGATACTATGCCACAACTAAATCGCCAGAGCTGGATCTTCCTCTAGCTTATGTAGTGGTAGTTGAGAAGTGTGCAGGACACATGCACAGAATAGTTGATAAATGGGCCAATGAATATCGAACGTTAGATTGGACAGAGATTAGGGAACTCACGTGGAAAGGACAACCATTATTCATGGAAGTGTTCTCAACACATACAGCCAAACCAGGAGAGACAGCCTTTCTTGGAGAAACTGTTGCTCCTCCCCTACGAGAGTTCACTAGAGAGGGACCTTCAACATCTAAGTGGACCACTGCTAGTAGCCCAACTCTAGCACCACGATATCGTCCTACACCAAATGTGCGACCACAGGTCACACCACCACAACAACATCTTTCCCACTATGACAATCGGATGAGAAGGGAGCCAACTAGGCCTCCTATAAGTGCACCTCTTGAAATGATGGTGACAAGATCTTTGGAAGGGTTTGGTGAGGCTGGTAATAGGGTACCCACACCAATTTTGGAAACATGTGGACCATCTTTCCAAAGAGAGGAACAATTCCCACTAAGGGTAAGAGGCCGTAGGCCCTATGATGAGTATTCACGACAAGTAAGACCATCAACTCTTCAGAAATTGGTAAAGAAATATGAAGGGTCGGGAGATCCATACGACCATGTAGCAGCTTTTAGGCAAGCAGTTCGAGCTGAGCAAGTTGCTGACAAGCATACTCAAATAGAAGGGTTTGGACTCACTCTTGAAGGAAAAGCCCTTGCTTGGTTTCAGGCATTAGAAGCTTCAGACAAAACTTCTTTAAGAGTTTTGGAAGAGAGATTCATTGCTGCTTTTTCCTTGATGGGAATTCAACATGACACGGTAGCACACATCTACTCTTTCAAGCAAGGTGAGAATGAGAGTGTTAGAGACTGTGTAAATAGAATGAAGCAGTACATTAATCGTTGCCCAGAAGATGAGAAGCCCGCCCAAAGTTGATTAATTTCTCTCTTCTTAAAAGGCCTCAAAAATTCGACACTGCATACACATCTCTATGCTAAGAAACATACAAGTTTCAATGAGTGTTGCCATGATGCTATGGATTTCACCGATAACTTCAAATTCCAGGATGGTTCTGGCCCTGAGGTGAAACCTAGAAATCAATGGGGTGATGACCAAAGTTCAGGGTCTAGCGCGCTAATAAATCCAGATCAGATAGCTAACCTAGTCCTACAGAGATTGGGACAGACTTATCGTCCACCCATGCAGCCACAACAACAGCAGCAGAGAATGAGGAGTGTACTTCCTACAGGTCCTCATCTTTGTGGAGCATGTGGCGGTGACCATAAAACAGAGGACTGTAATACCTTTTCTCCTCTAGTCACAAACCAACCCACGAAGAAGTGGTGCCAAGCCTGTGCTTGGAACTTTACTCATACCACACAGGATTGTACTCGCATTGCGAGAATGAGACAGGAACGTGAGCAGCCGAGGGGTGGAGTGGCTCCACAAATGTATCAACAGTATACTAGTTTTGAACGTAAGCCACCGATGACACAAGAACAAGCACGACCTGTTCTTGGTGCTCAACCTCCTGCTCCAGGGACTGCTCCTGTGAGGGTTGTCGACTATGACAATCCAAATGTGTGTAGAGACTTGGTAAACCCAGGCTATGTGGAAGAAGAATATGTATCATATTCATCCAAAGAAAATATCTTTGAAAGTCCCGCATACCCAAGCCTAGCACTGGAGACTCAACCAGGGGAACAAAACTCTTTAATGTTGCTAGGCGGCTACCAACCTAGGACTCCAGGCCCCTCAGGTCAATGGCAGCCAAGGAAAGTAGAGGCTAAACCAATGGGCCCCTGTTATGAGTGCGGAGGACCCCATTGGGCTCGTGATTGTCCACATCGCTCAAGGCAAGCATCTAGGTCCAATACAACAGTGCAACAGTTTCCACCAATAGAAAGATATTGTCTAGGGTGTTGTGTCGAACATTTCCCGAAGGATTGTCTGTTGAAACCACATGAGGAAGGCAACTCTCAACCAAAGGTTTCACTTAACCTTGTAGGGGCAATTCCATCACCACCTTCATCTGAGAATGAGGATGTCGTGCCACTTAGAGTCATGACTCGATCACAGACACGAAACGCTGAAATACAAACTGATGAGACACCTCGAACTAGGGATGCAAAGACAAATCTAGTGGACAAGACCCTACAGTCCAGTAGAAAAAAAAACACTAGGAGAAAGAAGAACCGAAACAAGCAAACTAAAAGTGCATCCACTTCTAGTTCTCAGGAGACCTCTAAACAAAACATACAGGATAAAACTTTTACATCCCAGGAAGTGCGTGAGGAACATCAACCTCAACCTGAGCCTAGTGTTAAACAAGATGAGGCTAGTACGACTGAGAATAGTTCTGGGGGTTCTGTTTTTGTGGATAAAGTGAATGAGACTCTAGAGGCCATCATTGATGCTCATAGAAGTCGCATTGCAGCCTTATCTGAGCTACCCAAAAAGCTTCAAGAATACCCAAACCCTCGTGAGGAGAAGATCAATCTAGCTGTACATCACCAAATCATTAGGGAAGCTCAGTCGATACTTGAGGGACCACCACCACCTATTCCTCGGGGCCCAACCTCTCTTAAGCCAACATTAGAAACTATACCGGAAGTGTCATCAAGTAGGGAAATGAAAAGTGAGTTCATTTCACAAGCTCAAAGCGAAAGATCGGCACCAATTGACACTCCATTGGAAGAAGAAAGTCTACCATCACCTAGCCTGGTCTTCCCATGCAATGATGAAATTATTGATGCTAATGAGGACATGGCAAATGACATGTGGGCCGCTGTAAATGAGAAAATAAATGAAAACATGTCTTCTGTTAGTTCGCCTCCATTCTCTGAGGTGGATTTTACCAAAGATTCGGAAAACAATTTTGGACGCCCAAGCATTCAGGAGGAAGGTCAAACAATTGTTTCTCCTAGAAGTAAGCATACAATGAAAACCTTACCGTCCTATCTGGGAGAATATGAGAACTGTTCTCAAACCTTGAGGATACCCTCCATGCATAAAAGGTTGACTAAGGAGAAAGATATGAGTATGGTGCAAGCTATTTTGTCTGCACCAGTGGCTTGTAACTTACCTTTGCACGAGTTGATAAAGCTTAAACCTGAGTTGTGGAATGATATTGCCACATGTTTGTCAGAGCAGGTATTGCTACAAAAGGGTCCCCATGAGTGTACAATACACCCTGAGACAAAGCATGTAATGCCAGTTCCTATCAACAAAGTAGGAAAATTTTGTGAAGACGATCAGGGAAATGCTACCCTCCCATTGGAAGTGCGAAAAGTATCTTCAACTGCAATACTTGATAGTGGTGCAGGAGTAGGCATTGTGACAAGGTCCATTTGGGAAAAATGGGGCAAACCAGCTATTAGGAGTACCAGGATGCGCTTGCAGCTAGCAGATGGAAGCTTAGAACATCCCCTTGGGCTGCTTGAGAACATATTGGTCACCACATGTGGGATTGAATATGAGCATACCTTTGCAGTGGTGGATTTTGGAAAGCATCCAAACTATGAAGTGATATTGGGTAGACCATTCATGCGACAATTTCAAATGATTCAAGATTGGGGATACAACTACTTGTACCTCAGACATGATTCTGTCATCACAAGGGTCAACCTAAGGAATCACTCGTATCGTGATGTAACAAGGTCTCCAATAGATGAGTTTGATTCTGCTTCATCTGAGGGCTCAAGAGTTACATTGTCAGATGGGCGAGAAGATTTATGAATGTGTGGAGCCTCATGTAGGGATTTCAACACTGAGAGACTTAAGGGTAATCGAAGTGTATCAGACGAGGCATACATTCCACAACCCTTCCCTGAGCATTTAATTGATCCATTAGAATGGAGTCATGTCCTTGCAACATTATCGACATGTGCTTTACCAAAGCCAATTCAATTCTGTGACTCTGATGGATATGACATTATACCTATACGAATGGTACAACCACATAACCTTCGAGATGATTTGTACTATAGGAATGCATCCACAACAGCATTACATGTTAAGGAAGTCTCGGCTACTCCACGAGCTTTATCGTGTCAAAAGGGTAATGTTTCTACCTTACCCAACCCTCAATCAAAATCTGCTCTTAAAGCTCCAAAACAAATGATGTGGATAATTGATGAGTACTCAAGTGAGGGCCATGGCTGGCATGTTCCAACTACTCTAGTTGCTGCTCAAAGAAGGCCAGGTAAAAAGGAATTATCAATATGGCTACCCAAAGCTGCGTACAAACTGGTAACATCTAGTCCAGTTGCTAAGCCTCTTAAGAAGCACATCATTTCCAAGCCCAAACCTCGGATTGTTACTCGATGGGTACCAAAACGGGTTCTTAAAGCACAAGGTTATTATGAGGGTGCAACCGCAATTTGGCTTCCAAAATGCCATGGATTGCTAAAGGTAAAAGAGTGTTTCAGAAAGATGCCAAGAGCCTCCCTTAATTTTCCATATCAGTGGGTGCAAAAGAAATCAACACAAGTTCCCCAAGAAAGGAAAGGTGGCTGTGATAGCACTTACAAATCAACTTGTGTTGATCTTCCTAAAACATGTATTGAGACACCTGTTGTCCCTATTTCTCCATGTTACATAATTCAACCATCAACTGGTGTACTTAAGACCCATCCAACTTCACATGGGTCTCATTTGAGCATAGATTCTAGCATTTCAATGCCTAAATCCTCTTATCTTGTTCAAATTCCAAAACAATTGATAAAGTTCCCACCCAAGAAGGACATACCTAAAACCAAAGATAAGGCATTAACACTACAAATGAAGCTCTTTGGTAGATCAATGTTTGAATAGTGTGGTGCCTTACGCCTTTAAAGGATTATGTTCTTTTTGAGATAATCTCCACCATCAGCGCAAGAGTAACTCAGTGACTCCACAATAAGAACGACAAGCCAGGGCACTTTTCTCCCATTGGGTTTTTTCCCCTCGGCTATATTTGGTGATTGGCACCACTAACAAATTTTATTCTTTTGTTTGTTAATAAAACTTTGTGCAGAGATCTCAGCTTAAGAAGAGCATCAGATACGCCCCTACAGTCCACCTATCGTGCACACAAACTAGGAAGGGGGGAGATATGATACGCCTACAGGGATCAAGGAGAAGCAATCTGCACAAAATCAGCAATTATTCAAGGCAAACGAACAACATCAACAGGGCACTACAACAGGTGTATGCAAATCTTAATCTTTATTTCTTTAAGTGCTCTTATCTTTCGATATATGGTTTGCATGTACACAATATTGGCTGGTTTGAGTTTTTGATTTGTAGTTAAAATATGGTGAGTGCATTCTAGAGTCTTAGAAGACTTAGTAAAAGATATGTCTATCCAAAGACAGTGTAGGATATATACCAAGGGAGTATGCCAAGTACATATGTCTTCAAGGTATATTAGTTATCCCTAGTGGTAGCTATCTCTTAGATATGAGCTAGGTGCTAGGAGTAATAAAATTTATGAAAATATACCCTACAAAAATATATATATACAAAGTGAATTGCGACATGAAGTGTCTACCGCCATGCGAAGTGCTTGGTAGGACCTGGGGATGTCTCAGCACCTTGGGGCCGATGCCTTGGTTTCCATGGGGTGAACACTGATGTCTAAAAACTTCAGAAGAAGAACTTTGAGGAATCTATCGCCTTGATAGATGTTGGTAGGACTCGGGGGTACACTATGGGCCCTCAAGACCGATGCCCTCATCTTCAAGGGGTACTCCTTAGGTCATAAAAGAAAGAAAAAGGGTCTGTCGCCCTTGAGATACTTAGCGGTCTTTAGATTCTCTTGGCGGAGGTCTCTTGGCCATTGCTTGGGTCTCATGGGGATAGAAACTTAATCTTTATCACCTTCTATACACATATCAAAAAAGAAAAAAAAAAAAAACCAAGAGAAAGCTCCAATCACCTTTGCTCATACTTAGGAGTAGGGTTGCCACTTAGGAGTAACTTCCATACTGATAGGACATTGAGACTGCGGTCATAACCGGAGGTGTACAAAGACACTTGCCTTTGCATAGCATTATTTACTACCTAAGTCTCACTTTGACTAGTTTTTACTCACCTCTTTTAGTACTCATTAAAACTTTAATCAGCCTTGCACTTGTATGCTCACGTGTGAAATTATTATTGCTGATTTTGCTTTTCTTTTCTTTTTATCAATAAAGGACTTTACTCGTATCAATTGTTTTTGTTGCAGCTCTTGCTACTACCGCGCTCGAGGACGTGCGCAAAATAGGAAGGGGGGAGTGTTGCTTGCAAATGAAGATCAATACCAGGACGCAACAAAAACGATACTTAGGGCTCTTGAAAAGAGTTCTACTTTGTAGATGAATGTGGGAGAGGGTTTGATAATAATCCCACATGGGGACTTATGGGAGTCCTAGAATTTTTGTATAAAAGGTGGCTCATTTGAGAGCTTAGGCACACTTTGGGCTTAGTTCATGCAAGAGCTCCTTTGAGAGACCTACTCTCCCTCTTCTCCATAGAGGTGAAGACTCTTCTCTCACCCCATCTACATCATTGTATGAGATAAATCTCTTCATTGAATCATTAGCAATGTCATGAGTCTTTCTCATCCTCTTCTCTAATCATTTTACTCTTATGCATGCTTTTAGTATTTCATTTTTGAGTACATGGATTGATTTGAAGCTTTCATGGAAGCTTGATGCTTGAATGTATGCATGCTTGTAGGAAGATAGGAGTGGAGTGAGGTCTTTCTCTTTACTTGAGTGCATAGTGATTGTATTCCTCTTGCTTGTATTTGTGAATGAATGGGTGTGTAGGAATGAGGACAAGTTGAGCTTGTGTGTATGCTTAGTCTAGTGTCAAGTGATGGTAGCCATGAGCATTCTCTCCTTTTGTGGATAAGCTCTTGTGCACCGGTACGGGTCGAATCCCTAGCTCCGAAAGGGATGCAAATCCCATTGGATTGAGCTTAGTGTGGATCGTACTCCTCTTACTACAAGAGAGAGAGTTTTCCGTCTCTCCACACTTGTATGCTCACGTGTGTAATTATTATTGCTGATTTTGCTTTTCTTTTCTTTTTATCAATAAAGGACTTTACTCGTATCAATTGTTTTTTGTTGCAGCTCTTGCTACTACCGCGCTTGAGGACGTGCGCAAAATAGGAAGGGGGGAGTGTTGCATGCAAATGAAGATCAATACAAGGATGCCGAGGATGCAACAAAAAAAAGATACTTAGGGCTCTTGAAAAGAGTTCCACTTTGTAGATGAATGTGGGAGAGGGTTTGATAATAATCCCACATGGGGACTTATGGGAGTCCTAGAATTTTTGTATAAAAGGTGGCTCATTTGAGAGCTTAGACACTTTGGGCTTAGTTCATGCAAGAGCTCCTTTGAGAGACCTACTCTCCCTCTTCTCCATAGAGGTGAAGACTCTTCTCTCACCCCATCTACATCATTGTATGAGGTAAACCTCTTCATTGAATCATTAGCAATGTCATGAGTCTTTCTCATCCTCTTCTCTAATCATTTTACTCTTATGCATGCTTTTAGTATTTCATTTTTGAGTACATGGATTGATTTGAAGCTTTCATGGAAGCTTGATGCTTGAATGTATGCATGCTTGTAGGAAGATAGGAGTGGAGTGAGGTCTTTCTCTTTGCTTGAGTGCATAGTGATTGTATTCCTCTTGCTTGTATTTGTGAATGAATGGGTGTGTAGGAATGAGGACAAGTTGAGCTTGTGTGTATGCTTAGTCTAGTGTCAAGTGATGGTAGCCATGAGCATTCTCTCCATTTGTGGATAAGCTCTTGTGCACCGGTACGGGTCGAATCCCTAGCTCCGAAAGGGATGCAAATCCCATTGGAGTGAGCTTAGTGTGGATCGTACTCCTCTTACTACAAGAGAGAGAGTTTTCCGTCTCTCCAAGCTTGGATTTGGATTTCCTTCCAAAATGCAAAATCCCCCTAAAAATGACCACTTTCCAAGTAGATGCAACAAACCCGCCCCCTTTACCCCACCTAATTTATAGATCATTTGTGATCATTATGGCCTTGTATGTGCTTTGATTGCATAGTTGGTGTGTTAGTAAAAACTACCCTATTTGAGTACCTGCAAGTTTTGCCAGGCATGTCAGGCCTATAATGGGAGAGAGAGAGAGAGAGAGAGAGCGGGGGGGAGAGGGGCCTCAGCTCTGTTTGGCGTGCCAAGTCCCCATGCGGGACGGCCCACAATCCACCCGCCAAGATCAAGGGCCAAGATTTGGCACATCATGAAGTAAACTCGGGTAACCCGAGTTTACTTTTGGACCTGAGTTTACTTCATATCGGGTCCAAAAGTAAATTTGGTTCACTTTATATCAGGCCCATGTTGCATCCATTTCATGGAACGCATATAGGTGCAATGGTAGGGTGTTGGGCTTGCAAACCTAGGGTGGTGAGATCGAAACTCGGGTGACGGGGTCGAGGGACGACAACCCGAGATCCGAGCTCACTTTTACACGAGTTTACTTCCACTTGAGTTTACTTTCGCGATGCGGCAAATCTTGGCCCTTGTTCTTGGCGGAGTGGATTGTGGGGGGTCGTAGATCCCACATGAAACCCAGCATGTGCCAATTAGAGCTCAGGGAGGGGGGGTAGAGAGAGTGTGTAAGTGTGTGTGCCTGTAAATTTCATTGATCAATCTCTCTCTCTCTCTCTCTCTCTCTCTCTCTCTCTCTCTCTCTCTCTCTCTCTCTCTCTCTCTCTTTCTCTCTCTCCCTCTTGATAGCCACATCTACTTGATCTGCTTTTAGATGTAATAACATAAATATTATGACATGTCATCACTAATTGTGTAAGGATAATTCACCAAGAAATCATATCAAAAGTACTTGAAAGAGTTTAATAGGGTACCCAAACCATCATACACCCTTTTCTCCTATAACCTAAAGTTTGAAACTTGAAAAGTTGAGTATTAAATTGTTGCTATTTATAGAATGCTAGTTAAGAGGGTACAGGTGACTCGTGTCATTACTCTTGAGAGAGAGAGAGAGAGAGAGAGCAGCAAATGAACTTTTAGCTGATAGAGAAGGTGGAGGCAGAGAGAGGCAAAGAGAGACAGCAAATGAACTTTTAACTGGGTAAATGAGGAAAAATTCACATAAATTCACAGAGGAAGGTTCATGCATGCGTAGTGTACGATAAAGGGGTGACTCCCATTTGAGAGAGAGAGAGAGAGAGAGAGAGAGAGAGAGAGAGAGAGAGAGAGACTCTTTTGTCTTTTGTCTTGTGCCCGAGAAAGTCAAGGGGAAAGCGCGATAAACATGAAGGATGGTGATGAGCAGGAGTCTAGCAGAGATGGGCTTAGAGCAGCAGCAGCATGCAGGGCTTCTGCTAATGTTGGTTGGGATGTGTGCAATTGTGGTCGTGGTGGGGTTGTGCGCAAGAGGTGGCTCACGGAAGCACACTGGGAGTGCAAAAAATGGGAGGTATAGTGGGAGTGCAAAAAAAGGGGGAGGAGCTGATGCTGCTGTTACATCTTCATCTTTTTGGGGGAGTGGAGGAGGGGGAGGAGGAGGGGGAGGAGGAGGGGGAGGAGGAGGGGGCTATGGTGGTGGAGGCGGTAGTGGTGGCGGAGGAGGTTGCAGTGGTGGGGTGGTGGTTGCGGTGGTGGCTAGTATTTTGCATGAACATGTATAAATGTATGTATGTGCTACATATAAGTGGCGGCTAGTATTTTGCATGAACATGTATAAATGTATGTATGTGCTACATATAGGTGCTTATAAGTGCTATGAAACCAACCCCATGTAAAATACAGGTTTTATAACTATTATAGGCAAAATTTATTCCTTCAATGTAAGGGCTCACTGTAATTTTTATTCAATGTGGCCTCATATGTGCTTTGGTTGCTCTGAATGCATAGCCTTCTCCCACTTAAGGTTGTCATCATGTAACATAGCTTCTTTGGAACATGAAGACTCTTCACAATCTGTCAACATGACATAATCCATTGTTGTTGGAACATATCTGTCTAGACGATGTGTCACCCTTGTAGGCCTTCTTAACACTGGCTGTTCAATGCTTTCATTGTGGTCCACTCCATCATGATTTACAATGGGAGGATTTCTAGCTTGCATACCTTGTGCTTGTTGCCCAACATTAGGTGCATTTGGCACTCTATTATGCACAATTCCATGTTCTTGTATCACCACTCTACGTATCTCAACTATAGGTGTAGGCGTCTTATGCATCTTGTCTTCATTGAAGATAACATCATGGCTGCGTATAATCTTTCTAGCCTCTGGATCCCACAAACGGTATCCCATCTCGCCAGAAATGCCATAACGAAGAAATATGCACTTCCTTGACTTTGGGTCAAAAGCTTGTTCCACATCTCTTAGGTACGTGGCAAAACGCTTCACAGTCAAAAACACGAAGATGCCCATAAGATGGAGGTTTGCCAGACCATAGCTCCTCTCTTAATGGGCATCTTCCTTCCACCCCTCTTAATGGGCATCTTCCTTCCACCCCTCTTAAGCCCTTCTTTTTTATTGATTATAATCTGGAGAAGGGCTCCAGAGGGGTGGAAGCTAATGCACAAGTGTGGTCATATGTCACCACACAATAATATTTGCCACACTCTTTTTGGCTTGAGGCTGTTATGTGTGCTACCTATGTGCTGAACATGTGTCCCACCAAAGCATTGCAGTCTATCACTCGGTATGAGGCTTGGCATGGCAAGAAGCCTTCCGTTTCGCATTTGCGTGTTTTTGGTTGCTTGGCCTATGCTCTTGTGCCGCAGCAACATTGCAGGAAATTGGATGATAAGGCATACAGAGATAAATTATTATCTAACATGCTACCCCTAGCGGAGCATTATTTGTTGTATATATTCCATTCAATGTGATTACCAAGATGGCAAACACCCAGCTGCATGCTTGTGTGAGAGAGAGTTAGACACAACATGAGAGAGGTCTCTTGTAAAGCTTGCCCCTATTGAAAGGTGCATTGTATCACCTCCAATTGAGCAATATAGTGGTTTTCTCCCTATTGTCTCTCTCTTGGTTTGTTTGTAGTGCGAAAAATAAGAACAAGAGTGTGTTGTCTTGAAGTGTGTGTTTCCACCAATGTGCTAGTGGTGCCTCTGTGATATTGAAGTGGTGTTTAGCTGTGCAGATGGTGTACTATAGAGGAGTGTGTTCTCTCCATCCACGCCTTATAGTGTTTGGTGCCCCCCACTGAGGAGCACTTTGGCTCTTTCGATTAAGTTTCCCTGCGAGTCAGACTCAATCCTTGTCGGTGATGGCCTTATTGTATTCGGAGTTTCATGACAATTCGGGTGAGGATATTAGCAAATTCTTGGAGAAGTGGGAGGTGGCTTGCATTAGCAACCATACTGAAGACCCCGCTTTGACATTATGACTTTTGCAGATTTGTCTCCAAAGAGATGCAAGGACTTGGCTGCGGGATTATGAAGCGGATCAGTGAATGGTAGTGATTCCCATACCAATTACTACAAACAGGATCAAGGAAGCTTTGCTTACAGCCTTTCCCATAATTCATGTTCTTTCCAAAGTCCATTATGGAAAAATTATGGTCGTACTCTATGCCAGAAAATTTAATAGTGACATTTTCTAGTAGTCTTATAGGATTTTCAAGGCGTTTTTCTGGTAGATGTTAACTCATATGTGTTCATCTTAAGGCTGGTGATCCCCATGATTTCCATATGGATTTTGTCGCTATACTACCCCCACCCTACTATCTAGAATAGCTATAGATCTCACTTTGCTAATCTGTGCCAACACTCGAGTAGTATTATCTTCATCACCCTCACTATATTTTTTGACTTTGTTAATTGGTATTGGAGTTAACCACCTTGGCTCTTTCAATACGTATTTTAGTCCTAATGATCTCCCTTTTGGTTCTTGCCTTTTCAAACAAAATGCGACCTCATCCCATAACTCTAGTTTTGACCTTCAACACGTCAGTCAATGGGGAAAGGGTACATAATACTGGTGCATGCAAGTTTGGTGTATCCTTCTCTTTTGGAAGCATATTTTGCATTGATGGTACTTGCATGACTTGGGAATGATTCTCATATTCCTCTAAGTAGGATAGCATTGTCCTACTGGCGTTAGCTTACGAGGTGTTGAAACTATAGTTTGCCCATCCTCTGGCAAAGATGCAATGTTAACCCATGAAATCCAACATAGAAAGAGGTGGAGATTGGATAGAAAATATCTCTCTCTAGCATTCCTCCATACCAATTCCCACATCTCAATAACCAACTCTTCCTCTAATTCTTGTATTTCATCCCCAAAGTCAACTATAGTCAATGGATCTCAGCATTGAATATATACATTTTAGCTAATCATATCTTGAATGGAATGATTATGTATATTTCGGACCACATTAAATGGAATGATTATGTGTAAAGTGCACGATCTCAGGTAAATAAAAGTTTGGGGTCACCCTTCAAAAATGAGCCCTAGTGTACGTACACACACACAATCAAAACATACACAGCATTGAATCATACAAAAAAACATCCCCCACATATCCGATATCATCCAATAGTAGCAAAGTTTTACCGGATTTTTCAAAAATCCGAACACTTAGTAAAATTCACATATTTGGCTAGGAATCGCACACACACACACACACACACACACACACACACATCATGGCAAAGAAAAGAAAGCCAAGTGAGCCGAAAGATGCAAGGGCACGGCGTACGTGTTGAAATATACAAGTGAAAAGGGTGTGTGTGGGAACAAGCTCTTGGATAGAGGCTGTAAAAGAGGAGATGTAATTGTGAAAGAATCTGTGAAAAGGTTAGAAGAATCTACTAGGAGAGAATAATGGGTAGCATGAGGGAATTTAGGAGTGTGGAGATATTCTGGGAGATATTCAGGGAAAAGAGAAGAGGTGGAGAGAATCAGGCAAAAGGTGGAGATATTCTGGGAGTGAATCATGGAGAAATCAAGGGGATTTGATGCTTGATGTAAACACTATAAATTGAGGCATAGCCCTAATGAGAATTTGCTGGTTTTTGAGTATCCATGCCTACATTAATCTATGTGCTAATTATTCACTAATTACGTCTTAATCACTTGCTAATCACTTTGTTAATTATGTTGATTCTAGTGTTTGATCCACCATAGCTCATCATTTAGCTCAAATTTCAACATGGTATCAGAGCCATGCCTAGAATCAACCAGATTTATGAGCCCATTAGTGAATTAATCAGGATTAGTAAGTAATTAGCAAAAAAAATCAGTTTTTAGTGAGTTTTCACTCTTCCCCTTCACCCCCAGCCAGTGGAGGACTCTATTCTTCATGCACAGTCAACATTAGGCCTTGCCCTCTTAACACAAGATAGCCAACACATCTAGCTACAAGCACATCAAACGACGCAGCAAAACGCGAAAGCGTTGAGGAGAAATCGGCGTTTCTTTCAGCGCTATTTTTTTTGAGTAAAATGCAGATCTACACTCCATCAGTTCAAATTGCTTCAATTCCTCTTAGCCCAAGGGGTAATCAAGCATGCTCTACAAGCTGGTGAAGACAGAAATCAATCATCAAGTCTACAGAGAGATCAAAGCTCTTCATCAAATCTGCAGGTGACTTTGGTAAAATAGAGATTAAGCTTTCATTATTTGGTCAAATCTTGTGTTTCTTGGCTTAATCCTCTACTAGACTCATTGCTATTGATGCCTTTGAAAGCATTTGAGCTCATTTGAAGTGGAAGGCACCAGATCTGAGCTCCCCGCATACTCTATTTTCTGCATACAAACCAGAGCATTAATTTGCTAATCAGTGATTAATCAGTGCTAATCACTGTACTTTGGTGCAATTGAGGGTTCAAATTAACCATTAGGTATCTGATACAGATCCCTAAAGCTTCAGATTGCAAATCGAAGTTGGTTTGATACTCCAACCATCCCGTACAAATTGGTTACTCTCAATTTAATGTAATTTCTGGTGATTTTATGCTGATAAAATTATTGTAATCATCTATTAAACACCAGATTAAGTTGTAAAAGGGTAGACACTACCCTTGAATCTTGAATTTGGATCAAGAGGTAAGACCCCCTTCACATCACCATGAATTCAGCACAGGAAATAGCCAAATTTAATGGGGAACAGTTTTATACATGGCAGACAAAAACCATGTATTTGCTGATGAGGAAAAATCTGTGGGGATTAGTTGAAGGGAGAGATGAATGCCCAGAGAGAGGGAAAAATGAGTGGAAGAGTAGGAATGAAAAAGCATTGGGGCTTATTGCACTCAGTTTAAATGATGAGATCATTCATCATATCACAGGGATACAGTGGGCAAAAGATGCATGGGATGAACTCAATAAATTATTTGGTACACAAGCAAAAAATTCCAAGATAAATCTATTAATGCAATTTTACAAATTGGACATGAAGGAAAGTGAACCTTTAATCACACACTTGAACAAATATAAAAGCATTAAGCAACAGCTGGCAGCTATTGGCAAAAAGGTAGAAGATGATGAAGCATTAGCTGTACTTTTGAAGAGTGTGGACAAAGGAGATTATGAAAACATTGTAGCAACACTAAAGAATGTACCTGAACTGAAGATACACGAGATAGAAGCAGCTCTACTGGAGTAAGAGAGCAGAGGCAAAGAGAAGAAAGAGCTCGACTCAACAGCAGGAGAGGAAAAAGCATTCTTCACCCGAGGAGGATTCTCTCGAGGACGAGGACGAGGACGAGGAAGAGGCAGAGTAGGAGGGAGGACCTTCACTTGCCACAAATGTGGAAAGCCAGGACACATGGCGAGAGACTGCTACAGCAAACCCAGTGAAGAAGGAACGACATCGGCAAACTTCATGGAGGCTCCAAGAGAAGTGGAGTCGGATCATCTTTTCTGAGAGAGAGAGAGAGAGAGAGAGAACCCACAACCCAATGTAACCTGCCCCAATAAAGTAAAACCACCTCTGAGCCACCGATGATGTAGGCCAAGTGGTAGATGTATGTGTGAGCACTTTAGTCAAGGTCACGGGCACTTATAGTAGCCTTGGACACATAGAGAGAGAGAGTGTCAAGGACTATGGAGTTTAGGGACTTGAGGCACTGGTCGCGGGCTATCAAGTAAGAGGGAAACTTGATACAGGGTCCAGGTGTGTTAGGATTATTCACTTGAGGGGAGGTGTTGAAATATACAAGTGAAAAGGGTGTGTGTGGGAACAAGCTCTTGGATAGAGGCTGTAAAAGAGGAGATGTAATTGTGAAAGAATCTGTGAAAAGGTTAGAAGAATCTACTGGGAGAGAATAATGGGTAGCATGAGGGAATTTAGGAGTGTGGAGATATTCTGGGAGATATTCAGGGAAAAGAGAAGAGGTGGAGAGAATCAGGCAAAAGGTGGAGATATTCTGGGAGTGAATCATGGAGAAATCAAGGGGATTTGATGCTTGATGTAAACACTATAAATTGAGGCATAGCCCTAATGAGAATTTGCTGGTTTTTGAGTATCCATGCCTACATTAATCTATGTGCTAATTATTCACTAATTACGTCTTAATCACTTGCTAATCACTTTGTTAATTATGTTGATTCTAGTGTTTGATCCACCATAGCTCATCATTTAGCTCAAATTTCAACAGTACGGAGCTGCCTAATCCGATACAAGAGTAGTCGGAAGAAGAGCACCAACAGGATGTAGTACCATTGAAACCACTATACAAATTTCAGCTGGACCATTTCACCGCCCGCTAACTGGAACTACTCATTGCCCGCAATGCTAGCGTGGCTAGTAGAGGAACATTCATGGATGCTCAAGGGAGAGAGGTTATGGTCATCATACCAACCACTCAATTCTTCAAGTTACACACACTGGACCACCCCAATGCACCCTTCCTATGGGAGAGTTTGTGCCTAGAGGGCTACTTCACACTGCCACCATGGGGGCCAGATTTGCAAAGGGCTTGGGAAGATTTCTCAACCATGGATAATCATGGTTGGTGCACAGTCACCAATTTCCAAGGCGAATAGGAAAGATTTCAAATAACAAGAGAACTGGTCAGGGAAGCACTTAATCTCCCAAGATCAGAAGTCATTTTCAACGGACAGAGCACCATCAACAGAGGAACGTTTAATGTGCTCACTAGAAAAGGAACCCAGATTGGATTAGCTGAGGCATGATGCCATATAAATAATGCCTCCACTTTCGTAAAGCGTAAATAATGGCATAGAGCTCCCTCTCATAGACAGAATAATTCTGTTGAGCCCTATCCAGTTTCTTGCTTTCAAAAGCTATAGGTCTTCCCTCTTGGAGAAAAACTGCACCAATAGCCTTATCTCTAGCATCAGTCTCTACCACATAAGACTTGAGTGGGTCGACAATAGCTAGTATAGGGGCAGTTGCCAAAGCTACCTTGAGCTTCATAAAACTACGCTCCTGGTCATCACCCCAGTGAAAGGTCTTATCTTGTGCTTTGAGATGATCCGTTCATAAGGACAGCAAGCTTGGCATATTCACGGACATACTTCCGATAGAAGCCTGCCATGCCTAAGAAAATTTGAAGTTCTTCTACCATAGTAGGATGGGGCCATCAAAGAATAGCATCGACCTTGTCAATGTCCATCTTGATGTGCCTGAATAAGAGATTACACGACCAAGACCATTCCATGCATATTTTACACAACATGGCTCGACATAACAACATATGTAATCCTAGTAACAGGCTTGGGATAGTTTCAACACCTCCTTAGCTAACCCCAGTAGGACAATGCTATCTTTTGGTTCAATTTTATATACAATCTTATACATAATCATTCCATTCAATGTGGTCCGATGTCCCTGGGCCCCCACAGCAACTTTAACTTTAAAACTTTAATTTTTACCCAAAAAGAGTTCGTTTGCTCTAAAATGCCCATCTAGCCTTGATTCCATGGATTTAGCACATTGTGTTATTGCAAATTGAACAAAAAGTTATGGAAAGCTTCAGTGTCTAGAAGACTCAATTTATTGTTGTGGAGGATATTGCACCACAAATTGCCTATCAAGGAGCTTGCCAGATGGGGGGAAGGTAATCCCATCATGTGCCCTTGTGCAAAAGTGGGAAGGAATCATTAAGGCATTCTTTTTGGGATTGCAAAGTAGTACATCATGTATGGAAAAAGGTGGAGAAGTTCCTATCCCAATGTGGAGTACTTGATAAAATTAATTGGAGGCAGGCACTACTTGGCATGAGGGTCTAGCTTCCCCCCATATTACATGGTATGTACGACTAGGGCTCATTTTTGAAGGGTGACCCCAAACTTTTATTTACCTACTATGTAAAAGTCACCCCGTAACTTTTGATATACCCCCTTGTCAATTGCACAGTTCACCATCATGAGAAAGAGGTTTGAGCCAAACAAGAATTTTGAAGCCTGCACCAGAGATAAAATCTCATAGAGTTGAAATGTCCTCAAATCTAAAACATAGTTAGGCCATGCAATGATAACACGTGAACCAAAAAAAGACCTATAGGGACTTCATATGTTCATACTTGGTGCCAAAGCTCAAAACAGCACAAACCATAATGGATTGGGCTCTCTATTCAACCACATTCTTTATAGCGTAGTAAGAAAAGAGAGAGATCTCCAAAAATGGGGGGGAAATGCAATGCCATTGGAAAGAAAACAAAGTAAATAGTATGACCTCATATACTCATGACAAATCTACACATTCCCTTCCACCCTACAACTAACCTTGTATTCCTGGACAGAGTAACAACGAAGCATTTCAGCCCCCAAAACATTTTGTGTGTGTGTGTGTGTGTGTGCACCTATCCATGGGTGAAAAGTTTTGGCATTTAAAACCTCATTTTGACATGCATACATACTTCCTCACCCATGGATAAGTGCATACTGAAACATCACACTGAAACGCCTACATACATACATAAACACACACACACACACACATAAACATACACATACAGACACACTTGCTTACTTGCTGGCTTACTTACCTACTTACCTACTTATTTACCTACCTACTTACTTACTTACGTACCTACCTACCTACCTACTTACTTGCAACTTCCGAACTTGTGTATGTATGCACTTACGTACATACCTATCCACCTACCTACCTACCTACCTATCTACATATGTATGTATGTACCTACATACATGAATACATACATGTGTGTGTGAGCATGCCTAAGTTTATATGTGTGTAGATATATTTGTGTGTGTATGTAAGTTGTATGTACGTGTAGATATATTTGTGTGTGTATGTAAGTTGTATGTACGTGTATCACTGAAACGTTACACATTTCAATGTTTCACCAAAACGTTTCAGGAAAGAAAGGTTTCATGTCAAAAAAGGGACTGAAACGCATTTCGTGGTTATGCTAATTCCTGTCCAGGTACAATTAACCCTTGTAGAATTTCATAAGGCAGACATCTCTCTCTCTCATGCACGCACACACACACACTGTTGTACGCAGAAAATACACAAAGAGGCGATAACTGCTTTTTTAATTCATTAATTTGATTACATTTTTATAACCCACTAAGGGGTGTGATTCTTATTTGTGTCTCTTCATATCTATGGGCGGACAAGAGCATTGTCCTCCAACATCCCCCCTCAATGTGAATGTCCGCATATTGGGAAGGAGTCTTTTATTACAGTGATTTATTTGCGGTACAAGTGCAAATTCTAAAATGTGCTATATGCGACTACAAATAACCCATGAGTTCTGTTTTTGTGTTACCCCGAAAGGCAACGGTGCATGAGTACAGTACTAGTAACGCATGATGTTGATGAAGCTTGAGCTAGCCGGGATCGATGACATGATTGCCTTCTATTGCGTGAAGCACAGTCTTCTTCTTCGTCATCCAGGCTTGTTGCTTCATCCGCCACTTCATCTTCACACATGGCTTCATCTTCATCTCAAGCATGTGGCAATTTTTGCGACCTTGTACTACATGTGGTTTTTCCCCCCTCAAGGGAGAGAAAATTGGCATCGGAGGTGCGACAGTGAATTTCAAGGAGGTTGCGCTAACCACATTAAGCTCTCCGGGCTCGATGGAGAAGTTATCGTTGGAGAGGGTGATAGCACTTTGAGCATATGATGAGGTGAAAGTGACTTCATCATGAGGAGTGGGTTCAAGGGTCATGGGTGGCGAGGTATCAATGCTTATGGCAGTGGATGCATTGTCAATTAGAGTAGGAGCATTGACATTAAGTTCTTCTTCTTCATGAAAGAATAAATGTAAAGCATTTACCATATTTTCAAAAGAGGTTTTCTCATCTAGGTTGAAGGAAGAAGGCACCTCATCATCAGCAACAACACGATCGTGACTCCCACTTGCATCATTCCTCGATCTCCCGTGGGCTAACCCACCTATCATCGAGCCTTCATGCAGATGCGAGCCCACCATCCATGCTTTTGTAAAGAATTCACAGCACTAATTGAGAATTGTGGCTTGATAGTGTTGGCGTGGGCAGGAAGAGGCATCATCCGGCGAAGGCAGGGTAGGCTAGGAGACCTCCCATTGGCTCCCACATTGCCATTTCTTGGCTAGAGGGAGAAGAGGAGAGGCTATGTTTCTGTATTCTGCAGGGGCTTGGCCTGAGAGGGCCGCATCAGGCTATGAGGGCCGACGCGTGATACCATGTAGAATTTCATAAGGCAGACATCTCTCTCTCATGCATGCACACACACACACACACACAGTTATACGCAGAGAATACACAAAGAGGTGATAACTACTTTTTAATTCATTAATTTGATTACATTTTTATAACCCACTAAGGGGTGTGATATCAAAGGGTGTGATTCTTATTTGTGTCTCTTCATATCTATGGGCGGACAAGAGCATTGTCCTCCAACAACCCTGAGAGTGTGAATTAAAAAGGAGCCATCCATGATCTCTCACCACTCAACGCTCTATGTCTATTAGCCTGTGCTACTCACTCTAACCTCTCATGTCAAATCCAAACTATGAATGAAAGTTCTTAAAGCAAGCATTCTAAAATTTAAAGCAAGCACTCTCGATGTCAAATCCGAACTATGAATCAAAGTTCTTAAAGCAAGCACTCTCGATGCCTCCAACGTGTTGCAAAACAAGGAGCTGCTCTATGCCGCAACAGTGAAGAAGCGTGCTACAAAAGTGTGTAGAGATGAGAGAAAAGTAAGAAAGTATCAAGAGTAAGAGGCTGAGATTGCTCCGAGCCCTATATGGAGTTTAATAACTGGCACATCTCACAATACAAACACTTTAGTCTGACAGAGAGCGGGTACAATGCCTTATTTAGGCTCCACTGGCAGCAAGACAGTAGCTTTCTGCACAAACTTGAGCTTTTGTTTGGGATCCTGTTGAGATATGTACCTTACTAAAATATACACAAGAGGTAGTGCATACATGCTAGGCTTGAAAGTCCCAACATAGTCCCCTCACTGCCAAGTTGGTAATTTACTCAACGTGGGTTTGGAGCCACAGAAAAACATTATTCCTTAAGCCCCATGACTCTAAGTGCAGATCTGTGTTAGCAATAACACACACAAATACTTATTCATAAGGAAACTTCTTTGGATGGACAGCTATGATGACCAACAATTCGATGACACAAACGAAGAAAACATCGCAAAACTGTCATCTACTGCTAATGGAAACATATTCTGAAGACACAATTCTAGCTTTTCCTCAGCATCAACCAAATCTTCATTGGAGTCGTCTTCAGTCAGGGTAGTACATTCTTCTATTTGTTGCTTGGCCATCTTTTTGAAGCATCCATTCTTGGTATGAGCATGCTTCTTGCAGAACATGCACTCACTGGTTCCCCTTTGCCCTTGGTTTGATAAAGAAAGCACCCTTGCACTCAGTCAGTCATAGTGTCGGAAGTCCCCTGTGTCTCAACATAGATTGAGGGTGTTTTGTGAGAGTGGGCAACGGAAGCGAACACACACGCACACCTCTAGAGAGAGAACACAAAATGCTAGAGACAGGAAGCCAATGAGAAAGTGAATACAAAAGTGGCCATGGATGCCTATTTATAACCTCGAGATATGACCAACAGACTGCCTGAGAGGAGTGACCGTCAAATTTACAGAGTAAATTGGAATGCAATTTTAATGGTTGGATTTCTTCCGATCCTTTGTACAACCCTCATTACACTTTATTTTCTTGTGGATCAAAAAAAAATAGCTCAACAAATAAATGTCATCATAAGTGAGGGGTCACATGGCAGGTTTGGACCCCTAAATGTGCATGTGAGTGAATGCATGGATGCAATAGGTGGATCTACTCTGGAAAAAAAGGGAGGACCCCTGGAAAAAAAACCCCAAAGAGAGAAAAAGGCCAAAAATGTGATGCTAGCCCAACAAGAAGATGAACTATTCCGCTAACACTTCCTCTCAGATCCTGGTGGTGAGAAAACTCCAAGAGTGGACAAGTGGTCCAACAACATGCTCTATAGTACAGCTTTTGTGAAGATGTCTACTACATTATCCTTAGTAGGACAATAGGATAAATGAAGATTGCCTTAAAGAATCTGCTCCCTACTCATTGATGTCATGACAATGCACCTTAATATGCCTTGTCCGAGCATGAAAAACAAGATTTTTGACAATCGCTATGCGACTCTGATTATCGCACCAAATAAGTGTTGCAGAAGGCTGAGGAGAGCACAACTCTTGAGTAAACTACGAAGCCAAACCGCCTCAGTTGTGGTAGAACAAGCTGCATGATATTCTACCTCTGTAGAAGATAAAGCAACAGTAGGTTGCCTTTTACTCCCCTAGAAATGGTGCCAGACCCAACTGTAAAACAATAACCTCTGGTCGATCGTCGGTTGTCAATGTCACCAGCCTAATCAGAATCTAAATATCCAACCAAACGATCCCCTCTTTTATATAAGATACCACAATGTGAAGTGGCATTCAAATACCTCAAAATGCGCTAGCGCCGATTTACAGATGGGATAACCTGGGGTTAGATGAAAGAGAACTCAAAACACCAACACTAAAGAAAATGTCCAACCTGAAATGAGTAATTCAAATAAGAGAGTCGACAATCTGCCTATACAAAACATTGTCGCAGAGTGGTGAAGCATCGTATGCCAAAATCTTGGCATTGAGGTCCATCAAAGAAGAAATAGGACGAGAACCAATCATCCCAAACCGTTGAAGAATCTTCATGCAATACTTATGCTAAGAAAGAGATATGCTCTGAGGAGTCTGCCAAACTTCAAAGCCTAAAAATAAGTGCAACAAACCGAGGTGGGTCATCTCAAAAGCACAACAGAGATCAGCCACAATGATAAGTTTAATCCTGCTCTTATCCTGTAATGATTAAGTCATCTACGTACACAATAATAATGACAATAAAACCATCCTCAATGAAAGTGTAAAGAGTAGATCTACAAAAGACTGTCGAGACCAATCTTCAAAACGAAGATGTCAATCCGCTAATACCAAGCGCAATGAGCTTGCTTGAATCCATATAAAGCTTTACAAAGCTGATAAACCATTCTCTCCTTACCTGCAATAACAAAACCAGGAGGCTGCTCAGCATAAACCTCCTCTTGGAGATCACTGTTGAGAAAGGCAGACTTCACATCCATATAGGCCACCCATGATGGGCAACTAGAGCCATGACAGTCCTGATGGTTGTGATCCGGGCTATAGGAGATGTCTCATCGAAGTCGCATCAACTCTCTGGGAGTAGCCCTTGACAACAAGGCGCACTTTGTGTCTATCTAGAGTACCATCAGCATGATACTTGGCCTTGTAGACCCAACGGACTCCGATTACCTTGCGCTTGTGTGGCTTCCGAAGAATTCATAGGGTGCTCGTCGAAGATAACATCACGACTGACGGTGAGCTTACCACCACCTACAAGATCCCAAAGTAGGTAGACTTTGGACACGGAGTTGTATCCAAGAAAAAATGTGCGGAATGGACTTAGATTCCAACTTAGAGCAATGCTCTTTAGGCACATGTACATAAACTTGACAACCAAAAACTCGGAGATGAGCACAAGAGGGCTTAGGGGAGTTTTACTAGGTAGAGTTGATGTAGGCAAGCGGTTCAATATGTGAACTGTTGTAGCAGATGCCTTAGCCTAGAACTTTTTTAACCAGCCACTATGGTTAAGTGTAAGATTCCTTCCCAGCCTCTCAAAATGTCCAGCATATTTCCCTGTAATCAATACCCTCTTCAGAAATATAAGAGATCTTGTCTCTGACTGTTTTGGCATAGAGAGAGAAAATATTCTAGAGAGAGAATATTCAATTTTTAAATAATTCTGGATAAAAAAATATCTCATATAATTAAGATGAATTCCCCTGAAACAGAAATTCAAAAAGAACTTTCCAATGTGCAATTGGAATTAATTGAAAATGGGTATAAAGGACCTTAGCCTAAGGGTCTAGAATTTCAAAAATTTTAGATTATGGTCCAATTAAGGTTCCTATGGACCAATTGGATCAATCCATGTGTAGGGAGGAGATAAATCCAATTTTGTAAAAGAAGATACCCAAAAATGAGTAAATGCTCACATAAGATGAAGAGTTGACTATGTACAAGGTTTATTAGTAAGAAACTATGAGCAATATTAAAAATATGAGATATTTTGGGTATAATGATTCCATTTTGACACCTATGTAAGGAAGGTGAGTCCCTTCAATGCTCACATAAGGTGAAGAGTTGAAAATATACAAGGCTTATTTTAGTAAAAAACTATGAGCAATATTAAAAATATGAGATATTTTGGGTATAATGATTTCATTTTGACACATATGTAAGGAAGGGGAGTCCCTTCAATGCTCACATAAGATGAAGAGTTGAAAATGTACAACCTTCAATGCTCACATAAGGTGAAGAGTTGAAAATATACAAGGCTTATTAGTAAAAAACTATAAGCAATATTAAAAATATGAGATATTTTGGGTATAATGATTTCATTTTGACACATATGTAAGGAAGGGGAGTCCCTTCAATGCTCACATAAGATGAAGAGTTAAAAATGTACAAGGTTTAATAGTAAAAAAATATGAGTAATATAAAAATATGAGTAAAAAAATATGAGTAATATAAAAATATGAGATATTTTGAGTGTAAGGATTCCATTTTTGACACATCAGTAAGGAAAAGGAGGGCCTTCAATGAGGCACCTAAATCACATGCTTGAATGAGTTTTAAACTCATAAAAATTGAGCTCCTAACCAAACAAACTGATTCTAGAATTTTCCAAGTCAGTTTGGTCACTTTTTGACCATTTTTAGGTCAGTTAAGCTAACTTTTTGGAACTAGACTTGAATGAGGAGAGAGGAGAGATATTAAAAATATGAGATATTTTGGGTATAATGATTTCATTTTGACACATATGTAAGGAAGGGGAGTCCCTTCAATGCTCACATAAGATGAAGAGTTGAAAATGTACAAGGTTTAATAGTAAAAAAATATGAGTAATATAAAAATATGAGATATTTGGAGTGTAAGGATTCCATTTTTGACACATCAGTAAGGAAAAGGAGGGCCTTCAATGAGGCGCCTAAATCACATGCTTGAATGAGTTTTAAACTCATAAAAATTGAGATATTTCATCTCTCCTCTCTCCTCATTCAAGTCTAGTTCCAAAAAGTTAGCTTAACTGACCTAAAAATGGTCAAAAAGTGACCAAACTGACTTGGAAAATTCTAGAATCAGTTTGTTTGGTTAGGAGCTCAATTTTTCCTATAAATAGAAGCCTCCCCTTGTTGAAAAAAAATATATAGTGTTTATGCATCGTTACTCTACTCCACCTAAGCCAAGAACTGTGAATTCATTAATAACTCACTAGTTTTTGGAGCTTCCCTCTTTCTTCAATCCCCATTGGTGGCTCCATCAACATACTTAACCAATTGATTGGTTGGGGGCCTCTACTGTGAACAAAGAATCAAGCAAATTATAAGGTAAAAGGTGAATTTTGATCTTTTCTATAATTTTTCAATGTTTCTCTCTTCTCAACCCCTCTCAAGCTTGAGAAGCTTAATTGGAATGGTTTTTGAATGCTATTGAAGTTAACTGATGAATGTTAGTGAAGAGTTACATAGTTTGATGAATGTTATTGAAGTTAATTGATTTCTATGCTTTTAGTTTATGTATATTGATTATTCAATCCATTATGGATTAATGATCCAATTAGAGATCATTTTAATTATTTTCTTAGTGATAAGCTTTATCCCTTAGAAAAATTGAGATTTATCAGTCATAGCAGCGGAGCTATGGCAAAATTTTTATAAAAATTATGCATAAAATAATTTCATTCAAAGCATAAAAAGAGGACTTCCTACCATATTCTAGGAATTATCATCCTAGATTAATTGAAAGAATTTCATTATAATCATGGAGAAATTAAATTTTTATATTATGCATAAAGGATAAGTTTTTATATCAAAAGTGTTATTTTTACCATTTTTATTTTCATGCATAGAAGTATGCATAATGGATAAATTTTTATATCAAAAGTGTTACTTTTATCATTTTTACTTTCATGCATAGAAGTATGCATAATGGATAAATTTTTATATCAAAAGTGTTCCTTTAATCATTTTTATTTTCATGCATAGAAGTATGCATAATGGATAAATTTTTATATCAAAAGTGTTACTTTTATCATTTTATTTTCATGCATAGAAGTATGCATAATGGATAAATTTTTATATCAAAAGTGTTACTTTTATTATTTTTATTTTCATGCATAGAAGTATGCATAATGGATAAATTTTTATATCAAAAGTGTTACTTTTATCATGCATAGAAGTATGCATAATGGATAAATTTTTATATCAAAAGTGTTACTTTTATCATTTTTATTTTCATGCATAGAAGTATGCATAATGGATAAATTTTTATATCAAAAGTGTTACTTTTAGCATATTGAATTTCATGCATAGGGGTATGAAAAAAATGATTATTTTATTATAAAACTGTAAAGAAAAAAAATGATTATTTTATTATAAAAATATTATTTTTATCATATTGAATTTCGTGCATAGAGGTGAAAAAATATTATTATTTTATTATAAAAATGTTTTTTTAAAATGATTATTTTATTGTAAAAGTGTTACTTTTATCACAATTGAATGTCTTGCATAGAGGTATGCATAAAAGATGATTAGTATATTGTAAAAGTGTTACTTTTATCATAATTGGATTTCATGCATAGAGTTATGCATAAAAGATATTTTTATACTAAAAGTGTGATTTTCATCATAAATAGATTTTATGCATAAATTAGATGCATAAGAGAAATTCTTTTATTCTAAAAGTGTAATTCTTACTAAATTGAATTTATGCATAAGAAGATGCATAAAAGATTGATTTTAATTCAAAAGTGTCATTCTCATCTAAAATGAAATTATGCATAGGAAGATGCATAAAAGATTGAATTTTAATACAAAGTGTCATTCTCATCTAAAATGAAATTATGCATAATTGGATGCGTAAAGAAATTTTATATCAAATATAAGAATTTCCTTGTATTCTATAAATAGATATGAGAAGGGATAGGATGTGATAAGAGATGTATGAGATGTGATAAGATGTATATGAGAAGAGTTAGGATGTGATAAGATGAGTTAAGATGTGATAAGATGTGTATGGGATGAGGTAAGAAGTGTATGTGATGAGATAAGATGTATATGAGATGAGTTAGGATGTGATAAGATGAATTAAGATGTGATAAGAGACCTATGGGATGAGTTAGGATGTGATAAGATGAGTTAAGATGTGATAAGATGTGTATGGGATGAGGTAAGAAGTGTATGTGATGAGATAAGATGTATATGAGATGAGTTAGGATGAGATAAGATGAGTTAGGATGTGATAAGAGGTGTATGAGATGTGATAAGAGGTGCATGAGATGTGAGAAAATGTGATAAGATGCATATGAGATGAGTTAGGATGTGATAAGATGAGTTAAGATATGATAAGATGTGTATGGGATGAGATAAGAAGTGTATGAGATGAGATAAGATGTATATGGGTTGTGATAGGGCGAGAATGGATGTGATGTAAAAGAATAGATGTGAAGGCGTATGAAGCTATATGAATGGAAATGTGGAAATGGATGAATGTATGTGGATGTAAGAATGTGAAAACGGATGTATACATGTAGATGTAGATATATGGATGTGAATGTGATTATGGATGTGGATATATGCATGGAGATGTGGATGTATGGTTATGTATGTGGATGTGGATGTGGATGTATGAATGAGGATGTGAAAATGGATGTATGCATGGATGTGTATGTAGAATAATGAACGTAAATGTGTATGGAAAATAATGTGTCGTCGATATGAGTAAATGGATAAAAATGAATACACATTGAATGGAATGTGGATTAAGTAAATTGGATTGTGGAGGATAATGTAGAAAGACGAGAGTTCAATATAGAAACTGTATTAAGTTATGACTGTTTGTAAATGACTGTTTTATGTCAAGAATGCTGAGGAAGCATTTTGACCGTCTTGTGGATTAAGGTCATGGAGACCTAACTGATAAAGTTGCAACTGCTAACGGAGAGTCAATGGAGGACGTCTCGTGTAGCAAGGTCGACCGAGGTCTTGACCAGCCTCGGTTCGATTTAAATGGTGAGCTTCCGGTACAGTGGATTAGGGACCAAGGAAGCGGCCTATGAGTGAAGCGCTAGGTCACCTGCGAAGGATCCTAGAGGGTGCTGACCATACGGTGCTCGGACTCTGGGTCGCCGAAGATACCCACACGTGCGTCGTGGAAGATATTAGAACAAGGAGTAAGAGTTGTTTTCTGAAACCGGGCATGGATCTGGTTGATTGACCTTGCTGGTCCTCAACGGATGAGTCCATGACTCTTTTATATGGATCTGTGGGTTGATCTTGCTGATCTTCCACGGAGATTCCATTCTATTATATGAATATATTGCCGGTTACTATGAGCTAGGAACTATGGCAAAAGGCCCCTGAGTGAACAGGTGGTGAGCGTTCTGGTTGCCAATGATGCCATAAGTATACCGATGAATGAATGACTGGAAATAAGGATTCAACCAAAGACTGAGGATTGTCATCAGTGACATAATGGTTTCATTAAAAGATTGTTTTAAAGTTAGCTGATGCTAAGAAAAAGGCAATTTCATATTGGGTGTGTAAGTGGCGTGACTAGTTTTATGTTTGCATGAACTTCCGACTAGGGGGCCTTGGAACTCTTTTCCTTGGTACCCGGGACAAAACCTAATAAAATTCTTAATTGGATCCCATCACTTCAGTGGTTGGGTGGTTGGCTAATCCATGGGACTAGATGGGGTTAGGCTAGACTGATAGATCCGTAAATCGAGATTTAAATTCTATTATTACGATAGATGAAGTAAATCCCGGATAGTAATTGTTCTATGGATAGGAATCAACGGCTGTGCCTCTCTTGATGGGGAAAAAAGCGTTGATCCCAATGATCCAAGTGCAAGTTTCTTCCTTGATCTGACCAAGTACCGTTAGAGGTGCAGTCGGATCAGTTTGATCAGTAATGATCTTGACTCCGTTAGAGTAAAGAGTTATCCTGGTGGAATCGCCCGTGCTTTCCGGATAAAGGAAGTTTTTCCGGTTTTGGTTTTGGATAAACCGACGGATTAGTCTCTTGTCCGGATATCCGTGGGTGAGGCCCCGAGTGTGAGACCCCTGCCCCGTGCACGATGTGCTACTTCCGTTGCTAGTACCCCGAATCCGTTGCGTGGTGGGAACAGGGATCTCTCAGTTGGTATGAGAGCAAAATTGAAAGCTAATAAAGATAATTAAATTCTTATCTACAACTGGTAATAAGAATTCAGAAACAGCATTTTCATAATGTATTTTTATTCCGTAAGCTTCTTTAATGAAGAAATTTTAATCAAAGAAATTATTTTTATAGATGGAAGTTCCCCATTTATCTGGTATTCCCGACCTCACTCAGTCTTAAGATATGATTGCATTTGCCTTCGAGCATCTCATCTCTTCCACTTCAACTCGAACAAGCCGAACAAGACTCGCACGCCATTTTGAGGAATTATATTTTCCTAACCTAGTGGAGAGACAACAGCATAAGTGGTTTGCAGGGCTATATATCCACGCCTCTTGCAACCGGCATGCAATGCTGAGGCAGAACCTCTCATTGGCCATGATTTTGATAAAGCTGAAAATGACACGTGGTGTCATTCTATATCATTCAACGCCTCAAAATTTCAGACTTGCTTGCCGAGTTTATAGACTCTTTAGTCGATTTATCCCTAAGGAGAAAATAATAGCTCCCTTCGCAATTAGAGAAATTATGTAACAGGGCATGACTATGGCCCAGTACCATCGTCTTATGCGTCTCTCGAAGAGATTTTGAATTTTGGAGCCGAGCCACTCTATGTAATTATTGTAACTTGTATATAAATATACAAATGTTTTTTTTAGTGACTGTTTACGGACGATCGGATAAAGAAAAATCGCTAACTCCTTCCTTTATATAAGTCATAACTTTTACTTATCGCTCACAGTAATCTTACTTCCATAGATCTCCCTTCTTCTTAATCTCCTTCATGGCTTGGCAACAGGAATTAGTTTTATCCATGATGATTTCTCACCTTCAAGACACAAGTGAGTCTGTGAAGAAGGATTTTATAGAACAGTACGAGCGCTCACTTTTTCCTCACTTGGGAACGTCTGTAGCTCAGACAAAATGGCGGACCTATCAAGACATAACTAGGGTAACACCTTGGGGTCAGCAGCACTTTCGTAACAATGTCCGCTTGGCCATGGTTATTGAAGCCTTGGGTTTGGGTCCCCGATACTACTGCGTCATGAGATCAAGACATCTTGGGTTTTCTGAGCGGGTCTTCTTACTGGCGTGTTTTCTTCCTCATCAAAAGATATGCCTTTACCCCATTTTTGGCTTGCCTCTCAGAGGTCCTTTTGTTAGATCACCTCATACCACTGAGATAGGTGCGACAATAACCAACAGAATTATTTCTATAGATGAGTTACCTTATACGTGCGCAGCTTGTGAGTGCTGCTTTTGTGATCATATGATGGACGGGCTTATGGAAGTGTAAAGAGTTCTTCTATCTTTACTGTATATGTTCCAAGAATGAATAAAGTTTAAATCTTGTTCTGGTCTTGACCCTTACTCTTTTTGAAACTTTTTTTAATTAGTGGTTAATCTTAATTAAATTTTTCTCTAAGTCTCATGTTCGTGCATTTTGCAAAAGTATCCCAAGTTTGCGAGATGAGGACATCTCGCGTTTTTCAAGTGGGAGAGAATGTAAGATTCCTCCCCAGCCTCTCAAAATGTCCAGCATATTTCCCTGTAATCAATACCCTCTTCAGAAATATAAGAGATCTTGTCTCTGACTGTTTTGGCATAGAGAGAGAAAATATTCTAGAGAGAGAATATTCAGATTTTGAATAATTCTGGATAGAAAAATATCTCATATAATTAAGATGAATTCCCTTGAAATAGAAATTCAAAAAGAACTTTCCAATGTGCAATTGGAATTAATTGAAAATGGGTATAAAGGACCTTAGCCTAAGGGTCTAGAATTTCAAAAATTTTAGATTATGGTCCAATTAAGGTTCCTATGGACCAATTGGATCAATCCATGTGTAGGGAGAAGATAAATCCAATTTTGTAAGATGGCAAACCATCAACCAAGCCATCTTTATGTGTCTACTACAAAGTAGAATAACTCAAATCGCCAAAGCATGCATGCCACAAAGAATCATCTGCAGTCTGAGAGACTAAAGTAGTAAACTTATAAAGTCCATCTTCCTATACGCCACGAGCAAAAACGAATCCCGTGGCTTGGTCTCCAATGGTTACAAAGTCTGCCAAAATTGAAGCCAAGATCTGGAACATAAAGAATATTGGAGAAGTACCTCTTGTCGAATGAAGTGCGGAAGACAGGGATGGTGCTAACACCTCTGATGGGAATGGTAGAACTATCACCGATGGGTGATATCACACAAGCACTCAAAGAAAGAAGAAAACCAATAATGATGATTCGTCATGTGAGAAGTCGCACTTCTATCCAGGAGCCAAGTGCATGACTTGAAAGTGAACAAAGCAGAATGGCCCTCAATGGAAATGCACATAATACCTTCCTTAGAAACCACTGTCGACGGAGGTGAACTCTGATGCCTTCTCCTTCTCTTTCAAATCTTGCTTCTTCTTGAAGCATTTGCTTTCAAGATGACCAGGCTTGTTGCAATATGAACACTCCTCATCCTTGGAACTCTTAGAAGAGTCCCCTTTCTTCTTCTTACCTTGTTCTTCTTTCCCTTGTTTTCATTATGGTTCTTGCTGAATTGGCACCACCTAAGGCGGTGCATGAAGTGACTATGCCATCTACTTGCATGACCATAGGAAGAAAATCCTTCCATGTAATCATATTAGGATTGTTAGAAGAAACAATAGATGAGAACAACGCTATACAACTCTCTGAAAACACCAAAAACATTGAAAACGCCACTAAAAGAGCTGATACATCATAAGCAGCCTATTGAGGGTGGATACGCACTTGGATATGGAAGGGGTTCCACAAACTCTTCATCATCACTCATTTGTATAGGTAAAAGGACTGCCTTGCGGCGTGCTTTTGCTTTTGCTACCCTTGCTTTCGCTTCTTCACGAGCTTGTTGCTTGAGTAAAGCTTCGCCTTCCTTACGTTTCTTAGCAGCATGCATCCGTGCAAAAAGGCCAAGCTAGTGCAAGGTCATGTGGCTGTGATTATACTCAATCTTGTGGTGGTCGTGGAGACCAAGTGATCGTGGAGATCGAAGGCCAAAGTTGGTGCAAGGTCACGTGGCTATGATTGTACTCGAGCTTGAGGTGGTCATGGAGACCAAGTGATCGTGGAGATCAAAGGCCAAGTGGGTGCAAGGTCATGTGGCTGTGATTATACTCAAGCTTGTGGAAAATTAAATAAATACCGTAAGGGGCGCCACGGTTTTTGGGGCCCGAATATCTCTCTGTGTAGGAGCACTCTAGCTCCCTTCTCTCAACTCTTTCTCTTCGAGTTCGTGTGTTCTATTTTTGAAGGTTAAGTGCTTTATTTAAAAGTGAAGGTGAGTTACATTGGTATCAGAGCAGAGCTTGGGATCTTCCATTGAGATCCCCGATCCAAGTATAGAAGACCTTCAACATGACAGGAACGCAAGAAGAACAAGTAGAGATTGATGCGATTGACTTAGAGCGGGATCTTTGAAGTGAGGCGGTGACGGTTAAAGACTTCCGACTTGTTTGTTATCTCATGCAAAGACTACAGGAGGCCCCTGAAAATGCCCTCTTGAGGAAGGATTTTTGTACAAGAAATCCCGATCCAAGAGAGAGAAACCTTCTTCATGAATCAACAAAACCTTGAATTTTCACATTAAGAGGAGAAGAAGAAGAAGAAAAAGTAGCAAAATTCACTGTTTGACAAGATTTGACCAGGTTTGATCGTGCGTTTGCCGTGCATTGACATGGGGTTGACCAAAGTCACAAGTGATGGGAAGTGGGAGAAAAGCAAGGATGGAAGTTTCCATATATAAAAAAGCAAACTTTTTGCATCCAAAAGCAAGATTTTGACCACTTTTGAGCGCTTTTTGGGAGAGAGAAAGATCCTAAAAATCTCTTAGACGGTTGGGAATTTGAGGATGAGGCAGAAGGGAAAGTTGCTTCTTTTTGCAATATCTACCTAATGACATGAAAATTTTTTAATTATTATGGTTTGCAAAATTAGGGTTTTCAAGCCACATGTGTCGAAGTGGTGATTGTGGTCAAGTGAAGGCTTGGAACTAAACTGCTTGAAAGGCGCTCTTAAGACCAAGAAAAGCTTGATGGAATCAAAGGATCCAAGGAAAGGAATTTCAGTGGGATGTAAGTGGAAAAAGATGGGCAGTCTCAAGCGGCCTCAAAGAAGATGGGAGAAGTCAATGTGAATCAAGCAATTTCAAATAAGTGTAACTTTATGCTAAAAAGGGGATTTCGGCCTGAAGGAGCTACAAGGTCTTCATGTAACTTCAAGGGGAAGACTTCCTCGAAACTGGAGTGGTACAAAAAAAAAACAAGTGCTTCTGATGTGGAGGTGATCATATAGTTAAGCATTGTCCTAAACAAGGAGACTAAGCCGCAGACTTCTCTAGTAGTTGCAACTATTTCAGAAGTTAATAGTGGATCTGAGACTGATATATGCCTAGCTTGAGAAAAGCTAGGAAACCGAGGAATTCGAACCAGCCGTCGAAGCTGGTCAAGCATTCAAGGGCAGCGGAGGTCCAGACATCCCTCTAATTGGATAAAGAGGAGGATACAATAAGTCCCTTGGAAAAAGATCGAGCAAAATTTCTTAAGCAGTCTCAAGATTGTTTTAGATTCTATTCCGGGAGGGTTACCACCCTCCCGGAATAGAGGGTTACCACCCTCAAGAGGAGATGATGATCATAGGATTAAGATAATCTCCTCTTGAGGTTTCCCAGAAGATATTTACAAGACTACTTTCAGGACCACTTTCAGGACCACTTTCAGATTATATGCGTATTTGGTGATGTCCTTTGGCCTCACTAGCACACCAGCCACTTTCAACAGGATGATAGAGCATACACTGGAGTGACATCATCGTGTTCTCAAAGAGAGAGGAGGAACATAGAGAGCATTTGGCAAAGGTGTTCCAAGAACTGTGAGAGAATAAGCTCTATATAAATGGTAAGAAGAGTGAGTTTCTTTTGCAAGAGATTCACTATTCGGGACTTATAGTCTCAAAAGATGGGATTCACATGGATCCAACCAAGATCAAAGCCATCAAAGAGTGGCCAAAGCCGAAGAATTTGCATGAAGTGAGAAGCTATCTTGGATTATGTGCCTACCATCGACTCATTCAGAAATTTGCAGTCATAGTAGGTCTACTTCATGATTTGACCCGCAAAAAGGCTAAGTTTACAAGGGACAAAGCAAAGAAATATGCTTTTCAGACTCTGAAGAAGAAGCTTATATCGGGACCAATACTTATCTTACCCGACTTGTCCAAGCCTTCCGAAGTGGAATGTGATGCTTCTGGAGATAGCACTAGAGAATTTTTCTTAACCAAGAAGGACATGCAATAGCCTATGAGAGCCGTAGGTTGCGTCCAAACGAGCAGTCGCTGGGAGTTTATGAGAAAGAGCTATTAGCAGTTATACCTGCCCTCAACAGATGGAAATATTATTTACTCGGAACTTGTGATCAAGATGGATCATCAAAGTATTCAATATTTTATGACTAAACTCTCAGAAAACCAAATGAGATGGGCTAATTTCTTATCTGTATTCATATTCCAGGGAAGCAGAATACGATAGCGGATGCTTTGTCAAGGAAGGCCACAGAGTAAATGCAGTGATCATAGCATTTCATCAAGAGCTCGATGAAATGAGAAATCTTTATCTTGAAGATGAGGACTTCAAGGATATTATGCAAGCATTGTTGGATGGCCAAGAGAAAGAGCATTTTGCCATCAAGACGGCTTCCTAGTCATGGATTCAAAATTATGTGTTACTAAGGGTTTGTGGCATAAAGTGATGACCGAATCTCATGACCACCACATCACAGATTCAGTCAAACAAACTGAAGTGGGTTCCAAAGAAACTCATTGCCTTAGAAGAATCCCAAATCTCTTCAACAACAATATCCAATAAAGGACTACAATGGGTTCCCAAAACAGGTTCTACTAATGTCAAACTAGAGACAAAGGCCCTTGAATCAGATAAGGCTACACTCTTAACCTCAACAACTTCGTATTTTGCAACATTTGTAAATCCAATGTTTGATCCAAACCCCTCAACATCTATTGTAGATTTCAATGCCTTTTACTTCTAAAGTTGGATCAACTTGCAGAGGAGGTGTTTGCATTGGAGCATGCGCTATGCCTCAAACATGGCAAAATGAAGGGGAGTTCAAAGTCAACCAGTCTAAAAAAGGAGACCCCTACTCAAGGTACTATATTTTCTATTTGTGTACTTCAAGACACAATCAAAGAAGTCCAAAGTCACCACCAATGAAAACGTATTGATAGGCATAAACAAATGAGCAAGGCGTCAATCCCAATGCTTCAAGTCATATCTACACTGTGTACATAGTTTGCATGTGCTTAAAGCTTATTTCTTTTTCTTCATTTGGCATGGAATTATGCTTAAGCTAGAGAGTTGAGCTATTAAAAATGCCCTTTTAGGAGTAATGGCGACTATTGGAGTGCTCCCAAGTGCTCTATGTACTACATTTACTTCTAAGAGCATCCATCATAACTCTTCTCTTGCACATCATATTGTTTTGACTGCATATTTTGTGTATGCATACTAAGGTGTCTTACCCTTGGAAACATACATTAGGCACCTTTTTGCTTCCATCCATGCACTATCACCACATGAGACACAATCTGAAAAGAAAGCTCCAGCAGATGTACATACTCAATAAGATCAACAAGCCAGGATACTTTTTTCCCACTGGGTTTTTTTCCCTCGGCCAAATCAAGTGTCAAGCACCAAAGTTGTTTTTATTTCTCATGTAAATACAACCCTAAATAAATCGCCAAGCTACTTCACTCAATGCAGCTGATATTGAGATTAATGAATGCTCCAAGCAACAAAGTCTCTATCACCACCAACAAGTGAGCTTCACAACCAAAAGTTCAAAGCTCATATGACATCTACCCACACTGCTCCAACATGGGGAGGTACTTATATGCTACACATCAGTAAGTATTGGTATAGTAAACTTAGTCATTAGAAATTCTTTTCATAAACTGGTTGCTATTAACACTTTTCCATGCATGCTAACCTCATTTCATCACATTTATGCTTTGGCTATGTAATATGGTAATAGCTTCCACGTTAATACAATACCAGAAGTACCTGCTAGCCATGTTCTTCAAGAGCACAATGATTCCCCATGGCTTAATCCAAATGCAAAAAATCTAATGCTTTGAAAATTGTGGATCTCATTTACCTTAATGGTAATTAAATCCATGACTCAAATCCTACTATTATTAGTCCCATTCCAAAACTTTAAGCCTCAATTCATTGGATCTGGATCATCTACATGCCAAACGTAACTAACTTTCGAACATTTTCTTTTCTCATTTGTAAGAAATTATTACGCTAACTCCTTAACAATTGTTCCATTAGGACTTGTTTGGGGTCTTCTTGGGCCCTTTAATTTGCCCCAAGCCTAATGACAGTCATTAAGGAGTGGTGCAATGGGAGAAGGCCATGTGGAGAAAAATGTTGGGTTTCCCTGCCCCTAATATGTAGGGGTCAAACTTGAATCATACCATTTTTTTTAAAGAAATTGGGCTGAAAAATGCAAAATCTTTCAATAAAATCAAATTTCCCACCTTTTTTTAATAGACAGCTCAAACTGGCATAAATGACCCCACCTCAAAAAGTGGGCTAGGGCCAAAAACACCCCCCCATCATTATCCCTCATTTAAAGCTACTTTTCCCTCTCCCCACTCCCTCTTCCTCTCTCTAAAACTAGCAATTCGGTTTTGAGTCTCTCTCTAACTAAAAGAGTCTTTTTTTGGCCTCCTCCCTCCCCATTCTGCCTTCCCCTTCCCTCCTAAAGTTAGATCTATCTTTCTGTGCCTTCTTGGCTATGGAAAGCTTGGAAAACAGTCCACTTTTTCCCCCATCAAGTCCATCCTCTCTTGCTTGCACACATTCTTCACTCTCCTCTTGCTAGCTTATACATATTCTTGACTCCTCTTGCCAGCTTATATGCTCTGCTAGCATTAGGTTGCAGAGATCTTCTTGGCTATGGAAAGCTTGGAAAACAGGTCACTTTTTTCCCCATCAAGTCCATCCTCTCTTGCTTGCACACATTCTTCACTCTCCTCTTGCTAGCTTATACACATTCTTGACTCCTCTTGCTAGCTTATATGCTCTGCTAGCATTAGGTTGCAGAGATCTCACACACCTACAACTTCATAGCATTTAGCTTAATCGGTTAGCCAAGCACAATGAGTCGCCGACCTCGTTCAAGGGTGGAGTCCTTTAGCAGCAGCAGCAACGAACAAGACGGCACTGGCTTGTGGGTTACAAGCACCTTTACAAAAGGAATGTGGGTGACGATGCATCCAAGCACAAGGGGAGCCCACAAAGTCTCTCGCAGATACATAGGGTTAAAGTCATACCATTGGAAGGGTCGCATAGTGGATCTCAAGCAGGGGGCTGACGGAAGCAAGCAGGTGATGATCCAACACGTCTACAAGGCATCGCAACTCCGTGTTGACAATGCCAATCACAAACGCTTTCCTGCAAATTGTGCTTCTTGTTTTATGGGCTGCACTGAGACATGCTAATATCATTTCATGTTACGGAAGCTTGATTTTTTCAAGTGTGTTCTTGTAATGTTCTGTGCAGACATCTTTCCGTCGACATTTGTGGAATGGGAGCCTTTAGAGGCCCTTTCTGGAACCTTTGAGGCGCACCACTTTGAAATCGGCAAGCTACTATATACTGGTTGTTCGGCATCAGAGCTTTTAGAGCGCTCAGTTTTCTTCTTTCATGCAAAGTATATTGTACCCACGTCAAGAGATGGTTCTGGGACTCTACGGAGGCTCCCTACACCAAGTCTCACGGACCATGATTGGCCAAAGCCTGACAATACTTTGGTTGCACTAACTAGACGTCGGATTGAGATTGATGTGTGCAATGCAATTGATGAAGTGCACCTATGGGTCACATCGTGTGACTCTCACGTTCTTCATGCCTTTACATTTGTTTGTGTTTTTGTTCAAGGAGGCTGATGTTCACCGGACTCTTACAATGTGGATTGCAAAGGGAGGCACAGTAATGAGTGCCTTTCTGCCACCTTCGTGGGATTTGAAGGTTATTCAACATTAGGGTGACAAGATAAAGTGCATGGTGGTGTCGGAGAAGATGGTCGTTCGGTACCAGCTTGGAAAGCAACAACTCTCTATTTTCTTTCCTTACAGACATTGGAAGCTGACTGGAGGCGAATGGCAAGCACTCGATTCGGACATCAACAATGCAGAACATCTTGATGTACATGTTAGCACGCAAGCTAATGTGTGGGATATCGTAGTAAATGCTGATTGGAATATGGCGAACCTAAGGGAGTACTTAGGCCTTAGGTTTGCACTAAAAGGTGACTTTTCATTTGTGATTGATAACACACCTCTACGTAAGAGGAAAGAGGCATCTTACTTTTGTAAAAGCATTCCCTTCCCTAGATGTATCCATATCAAGCAAGCTATGTAACAGATTTTGAGAGATTAATTCAAAACAATTTTGGCTACTCGCAATTTGCGTTCAATTTTGTGCACTTTTATGTCGCGTGTTTTTATTTTTTTGGAGGTTGTAAGAGGGACCCTATGGCCATAGGGCCATAGGATGCTCCTTTAAATAATTCTACTACCTAGATCTAGAGACTATCTATAGTCACTCTTCAGAGGAACCCTATGGCCAAAGGGCCATATGCTCCCCCTCATCAAAACCATTCCTCCCACTATATTTGTATCCCTTTATTAGGTGAATCACATCTCTAAAGTCACTCTTTATAGGCACCCTATGGCCACAAGGCCATAGGCTCTCCCTTTTCAAAATGATTCTAGCTAGCTAAATGTGCTTCCCTTTATATGGGGCATCACCCTTGCATTGTCATGTTTGGAAGGAAGCCTATGGTTGGAGGGCTATGGGATCCACCTCTCTAGCATTCTTATAGCTAGGTTCATTTCCTCTTCATAGTAAGTCTTAAGAGAGGCACCCTATGGCCACATGGCCATATGTAGCTCTTCTCAAAATATTCATCCACCTAGACTTGCATACCTACACCTAGTGCTTCTTTGATCCATAGTAACTCTTGGGAGGCACCATATGGCCAAATAGCCATAGGCTCCACTCTCAAGCATTCTTCTAGCTAGGTCCATAGGCTCTTCTTACGTACTATTGAAAGGTATCCTATGCTAAGACATCCATAGCATCTCCCTTTCAAGCATTCTATCCATGGTGAATAACCTCCCCACAATATCTCTTGCATAATCACCTCCCCATATTCCCTCTTGCATCCCTTTGTAGGGTCATAACTTTAGAGGAACCCTATGGCCATAGGGCCATAGGCTCTCCTTTTCCAGCATGCTTCAAGCTGTATGTGCATCCATTCACATGGTGTATCACCCCTACATTTTCCTTCTTGACAAGCACCCTATGGCCAGAGGGCCATTCACTCTTGCATCCCTTTGTAGGGTCATCACCCATCCATAACTTTAGAGGAACTCTATGGCCATAGGGCCATAGGCTCTCCTTTTCCAGCATGCTTCAAGCTGTATATGCATCAATTCATAGGGTGTATCACCCCTACATTTTCATTCTTGACAAGCACCCTATGGCCAAAGGGCCATAGGCTCCCCCTCTCAAGCTTTTTCTAGCCAGTCTCATAGATTGTTTATAGTAAAGTCTTGAGAGGAATCATGTCCTGCTCTCTAGCATTTGTCTACCTAGATTTGTATCTCTTGACATGGTGCTTCACCACTCCATAGTAACTCTTCATAGGCACCCTATTACTTGAAGCCTAAAGGCTACCCCTCTCATGCATTGTTCTAGCTACATACACTCAATAGTCACTCTAGAGGGGTACCCTATGCCTAGAGGACCATAGAATCCCCTCTCAAATATTATTTTAGCTAGATTTTTGCACTTAACATGGGCTTATTTATCTCTCTTGAGAGGTACCCTATGGACAATGGACTATGGGCAATAAGCTCCCTTGTAGAAGCAATCTTTTAGCTAAATATGCATATATTCAATATATAGAGACGCTTGAGATGCACCCTATGGCCAAAGGGCAATAGACTCTCCCTCACAAGTATTTTTCTAGCTAGATGTGCATATCTTCATAAGATGCATCACCCCCACCTATTCACCAAGGATCCCCCTATGGCCATAGCGCCATAGGCTTCCCCTCTCAAGGCTTTTTATCCTAACATCAATATCTTCCTAACTAAAAATTTGTAGCTTATGTACTTATCTTTTGGAATAATGTCTAAATAGTGGCTCTTGTGTTGCAGGTGTGGAAATGTCTTCCAAGAGAAAGTCCTCTAGCAAACCACTCCCCATCAATGGTACTGAGAGGAACTTGTGTCTTGGTACCTTGATTTTGTCTTGGTTGATGTGGCACTACCTAGAAAGATACACTTGTTTTATGGTGAAGACAATGAATCTAGTTTTAAGGATTGCGGAGCTATTGAGATTGTTAAAGAAGACATGTGTGGCATGGACATGGTCCCATGCATTGAGGTGACAATAGAGTCCAAGAAAGCATACTTGGTAGATTATGCAACATTTCAACATGGAAAACTTAACAAAGAGGGACAATATACTATGCTTAATGGAGGGTGGTTAGCAGACAACGTAAAGAGTGGTATATAGTACACAACCACAGCATTTGTGGAGGCTTTTGAAAAGGTGCATATCTTCATAAGATGCATCACCCCCACCTATTCACCAAGGATCCCCCTATGGCCATAGGGCCATAGGCTCCCCCTCTCAAGGCTTTTTATCCTAACATCAAGATCTTCCTAACTAAAAATGTGTAGCTTATGTACTGATCTTTTGGACAAAAAAAAACTATGAATAATGTCTAAATAGTGGCTCTTGTTGCAAGTGTGGAAATGTCTTCCAAGAGAAAGTCCTCTAGCAAGCCACTCCTAATCAATGGTACTGGAGAGGAACCTGTGTCTTGGTACCTTGATTTTGTCTTAGTTGATGGGGCACTACCTAGAAAGATACACTTGTTTTATGGTGAAGATAGTGAATCTAGTTTTAAGGATTGCGAAGCTATTGACAGTGTTAAAGAAGACACATGTGGCATGGACATGGGCCCATGCATTGAGGTGACAACAGAGTCCTAGCAAGCATACTTGGTAGATCCTATAGCATTTCAACATGGAAAGCTCAACAAAGAGGGAGAGTATACTATGCTTAATGCAGGGTGGTTAGCAGACAACGTAGAGAGTGGTATAGAGTCAAGACACAGGTGTGTTGATTGATTTTATTTAACCACCAAGCGTTACTCATGAACCCGAAAGAGTTTTGGATTTTCATGAGCTTTGCACTAGACACCAGGTTAGACAACAGGTGTTAGTAGTTAAGTCTCCTCTTCTTCTTCTTATTTGGGACCTTCATGTAAAAGAAAAACCTGCACCTTTGCCCACAAATGTTGTGTCCCCTCACAAGAGTTCTTCCAACAATCCCCTAGCAAGCACTTATTAACTTTCCATAATTATTCCTATGAGGCAATCTATTCTCAAAGAGAAGTACTCTCCCTATGCATTTTTCTACCTAGATTTGCATTCAAACACAAGGTACATCATCCCACCATAGCTATGTTTGAGAAGCATGCTTTGGGCATAGGCTTCACCTCTAAAGCGTTCTTTAACATAGATGTGCATCCTTTAGAGGTTGCAGCACCCCTACATAATAGTAACTCTCAAAAAAGACCCTATGGCCATAGGGCCATAGGCTACTCATCCCATCTTCGATACACGAATCTATTTAAATTGATTCAAGAAGACATATTGTCCTAAGACCGGGATTCATCAAATTTATGAAGATTATATTAGAAAGATTTAATGATGGGATTTGGTCAATGGCAACGACAGAGAGTAATGTTCTTCAAATATTGAGAATGCTACAAGACAGAGTAGGAGAGATATTGCGTTGTTTTGTAGTTTGCGCTCAAGATGCTTGCTACATTTGTGAAAGTAATAAACTAGTTAGACCTGATAATCCAACAGTTCAGGCAAAGTTCAAACCATTGGCCAAAATCTCAGTATGCTTTGAATGTAATGCTCAGAGAACGGTTCTTATTGATGACTCTCCATACAAGGGATGTGTTTCACTTGACAACAATTGCATATTTCCTATAAAGTTTGATGAAGAAAAGATCGTCGAAAATATTTTCATGGAAGAGTTTCTCCCATACTTATTGCGGCTTGATGAGAGCGAAGATGTGCATGAGGTCGTTGGCTCTCATCGTTATTACGAACAACCCCCAATATCTAATGAAAATGAATACAAAGGCACCAAGGATTTTTGGAAAGATCGCAACTTGAAATGGTCATAGAAGACAATCAACATAGATAGGCTACCACTTGTAGAGAAGATACAAAAGCTTGTTTGTTTGACAAATAGGAGGCATTAGCTAATGTAAGAAGTGAAAATGAAAACAAAAGAGAATAGATAAAAGAAATAATGGCAAAAGAACGAATCAGTATTGATAGCATGAAGGGACCACAAATGATTTCTTTAGCTAGAAAATTGGGTTGTACCACACCGCAGTTGAAGCCAACCACTACAAAGGCTTTCATAAAGAAGGTGTTGAATGAATATAATCTTCTCCATCTGGATAGAAGTCGCTAAGGTACTACTCAACATAAATGATAATTACAACCCAATACATGATTTTATGAAACAATTTTGTATTCAGAAGGAAGAAACTTAATTTGTGATGGTTTCTTACAGATATCTTTCAAGGATATTGTTCTAAGGAGTATTCATTTCAAGACTTGAAGCAATTCATTCTCAAAGAAACAAAGCAACTTGTAACAATGATTATGAGTTTTTTTTGGAGGAATTTTGTCTTTCTGTAATCATGAATTGACAAGAATTTTTTTTGTATCTATTAAGAGTATTTATTGAAACTTTTATCTTGGTTTTAAAGTCAATTATAAACTTTAGTGGAAAATTTGTTACTCTTCAGTCAATTTTTATAAATGTTGGAGTGCACTCTACTATAAGGGGGCTCCTAATTTGGGAAATGTTTGGAAGCCCTCAATGGAATCTAGATTGGCCAAGTGGTGGGTCTACGTTTCCAAAGGGGGAGGATTTCTAGATCCAACACGACCATTCTAGAGAAGAAGATTTCTAGATCCATCACTTGTCCATTCTAGAATTGCAGAGGATTTCTAAATCCACCACTTGTCCATTCTAGACCCAGATCCGCGACGTGACCATTCGAGAGTACAAAGGAGGATTTCCAGATCCACCACTTGTCCATTCTAGAATTGAAGAGGATTTCTAGATCCACCACTTGGAAATTCTAGAATTGGAGAGCATGTAGAGGATTTCTAAATCAGCCATTCTAGACCCAGATCCACCACTTTGCCATTCTAGAGCACAGAGGATGATTTTTGGATCAACCACTTGGCCAAAAGACGAGACTAATTTTGTTGTGTTTTGATTTCAAATCCCAAACAAGGAAATGTGTTACTTTTAGAGTGGCATTCTTCTTTAGAGTGTGAACAACCACATCCTGAACCTCATCAGGGGCCTCCTCCAAGTCATCAACCACCCCTAGACAACTACCACCTCTACGTACTCTTGAGTAACAAAGGAGAGTACTTATCTTGGATATAGAGGGTTTACTACTTAAGTTAGCTAAAATGCAACATGGCGATCTTATGCTATCTTGGGCTAATGACGTGAATTTTGAAGGATAAAGATGACATTTATCATGTGGTGCGCCCAGACATAGAAGTTTTCTTGGATTTTTTCTTTGAATACTTTGAACTATGGATATGGAGCTGCTACAACCTAACAAAAGCTCAACATATCATTGAATCATGCTTTCCTTGACATTCGAGATGTTTTTGGGCAATAAGAATTGCCAAAATCAAAATATTATGATAGGTTATAAAAGAGTTTATCACAAAAATTTACCTTTTTTTTGGGAGATGTTTGATGATTTACATGCAGGCAACACTTTAATTTTTGATGTTACGTCCGTGGCAGCGACGCCGGTGTTAGCAGCTCACTGTGATAGATATCATAGCATAGCTTTCAAGTACTAACACATATGTTGATATGAGGGAAGTGATTCGGCTAGTTCATAGAGGATACATAGGCTTGTCCGCGGTGGCACTACGGTATCAACACCAATCCATGCAAAGATAAGGCAAAACACATGAGTACGCACTACTCTAACCACAAAGAGAACAAAGATTATCTCATCCTATGGGCACACAAATGCTTAAATCAATGCTTGAACTTGTGTGGTGGTTGATCGTCGGGTTCACTCTTTGTACACTAGGGACGCTTGAGAACACAATGGGTATGCTAAAACACATAAACTAAGGGAGGGTTAAAACCATGTTTTCATCCGGGCAGCCCACCAAAACAGTCAATATGCAACATAGGACTCAAGAGTATGCTAAAACAACCAATATCAATACAAGAAACACTTTGGAATCAATCAAATACGCAAACAACAAGCACGAATACACTCAACGAGCTTGAGGGCAAAATGGTGTATCCATTCGTTCCAAGTAACAAAACATAGCATTCAAAGCAAAAAAGACACCATAAGAACTAGGAGAAGCTTACTCTTCATTCAGTAGAGGCAAATGTACAATGTGTGGAAGCTATGGAAAGCTTCACCTTCTTCACAACAAAGAGGCTTCTGTGTGTGTGAGAGCTCAAATGCACGTATCCAACTTAGAGATAATCCCCCATACAAATTAGCTAAGGTTGGCTTTTATACCTAGGGTTCAAAACCCACTTCAATTACAAGGCTTGCTCCACTCAATTAATTACATTTCCTTGGGTAAATTATAAGGCTTTGATCTCATAAATGAGATATACGGGAAATACGAGAAATGTGAAAAATTAGGAATCCACTTTAATTATTTGCCTTGTTGTCAACCATTTCGCCAAAACGTGCTGCTTGTGTTGCTCCTATTTCCTCTGAAACACTAGGTTTAATAAAACCTTTATCTATGTAGTCTTTCAATTGCCTATCTATCTCTAAGTGTTGTGTCTCACTTAATCTATAAGGTGTTTTACAAACAGGTCTAGCATATTGTGAGGAGCGCGGTAATGACCCATGCCATTAACCACCCAACCATGTCCTTATATAGCCCCTGGTCGGCCCCTGGCCCTTTCACACTAAGGACGCCCACTTAACTGCATGGACGGGCACCTGTCCGGGGACCTTGTCCGTAGGACCCTTGTCCTCACATTACCTCCCTCTTGGAAAAATATTTTCATCCTCAAAAACAAGGGTAGGAAAATGCTTCTTAAGCATGGAGACATTCTCCCAAGTAAAACCTTCTTCAGGTCTATCTATCTTAGTGCGAGGCTCACGAGAAAAATTCTTTCTTGTTCATGAGAAATGCCTGATGGTTCAATAATGCCTGATAACACACGTCTTCATCATTATCAAAAATTCCTCTTCAGTTCATAACCGACACTGATCCCACAACTTGTGCAAATCATATGTACACTCTCGCACGTTGGGAGAGTTAGTCATAAAATTATGCATAGACACTCTAAAGAAGTGATGCAAAAGTTCTCAGTTAGTAATATAAAAATTGGGGTAGTGTATCAAACCTACTGCCGTGGACTCCCATCTTTAGAGAGTGGAACCTTAGCTCATAGTAGCTAAGCTGACTGAACTTGAGGTGCATAGCCCTCCTTCTAGAGACTTACTATCCTATCTTGATAGTACTCAGTAACCTCGACCATGTCTTTCGTATCCCTGATACTAGCTAGCCAAAAACATACTAGAACAAGATGCATCTGGACTCCCATCTTTAGAGAGTGGAACCTTAGCTCATAGTAGCTAAGCTGACTGAACTTGAGGTGCATAGCCCTCCTTCTAGAGACTTACTATCCTATCTTGATAGTACTCAGTAACCTCGACCATGTCTTTCGTATCCCTGATACTAGCTAGCCAAAAACATACTAGAACAAGATGCATAAAGTCTTGCTCTTGGTCGATAACTCATGAATTCTCATGCCGCCTCAGACTTGTGTGCACCCCAACAAAAACTTGTCCTCGCCTATAGAATTCCTGATATTAATCTAGAGTGCTTAAAGGGGGACGTCCACCAATCTAGAAAAATAGAAGTGTATACACTCTTAGATGTGGGTGAGCACTAGGTGCCATACCACCTAACAAGTGTAACTCACTGAATGCTTTTAAGAGATTTTGTAGTACTGCCTCATTTTAAACCCTCCTTGAATCTCCTTAAACGTCTTGACTCTCATCCAATCCCTTGCTTCTGGATCTTTTGAGTATTGATGCTTTCCATCAATACGAAGGTGAGGGCATCTTCCAAGGAAATACATCCTGAAACTAAGGCTGAGTGATGTCAAGATAGCAAGCCTATACTCTCTTACCCCACCAAGACGACGACATCCAAAGCGCTCTCCTATCCGTAATACAAAGAGAAGGCATCCTAAACCTTCCTATATTTCTCTAGTGAAGGAAGCAGTGATAGGAGGAATCCACGACAAAGAAGAAGGAGGTCTCCAACTCCTCCATCTCCACCTTCTTATTCATCAAGCTCCGATGTGGCTACCCCAAAGGCTAAGCCCAAAAGAAGGGGGCATAGGTGTGTACATCCAGTATGGAAGAGGTCTCGCCGATCGCTTGGAAAAGTTCAAAGAAGGAGGGAAGAATGTCACCTTCCTCTCCTATGATGGAACTTATGGAGCTACGGATAAAATCCTCGGATTTATCCAACAGTTTGATTCAGCTTTTGGAGGAGAGCACTTTGATGAGTGCTCAAAGATAAGGCATGTTGCTATGTACTTCCAAAAGTCTGCAATCCAATGGTGGGCTAGCTTAAGAACCCAAGGCATCGCTCCAACCACTTGGAAGACGTGTAGAACTGCTATCATGAAGCAATTTCTCACTGAAGAAGCTGAAGACAATGTCCTTACGGCATGGCGAAGCCTAAAGCTTGAACAAGCAGAAACTGTCCAAAAGTATGTGGACAAGTTTTGGGATGCACATCTCAAAGCCACTGTCTTCAAAAGGATATATTTTCCTAAGCAAAAGCAACAGTTTTGTGCTGGTCTTCCTGAAGACATGAAGATTTATGTCAATGCACAAAAGCCCCAGACTATCTCTGGAATCATTCATCATACTTTGGTAGCATCCAAGATCTTTGCTTCAAAGTCGGTGAATAAAGTCCAGCAAGGACATAAGTCCCAGCATGGTGCTAAGCCTTCTTTTCATAACAAGAATCAAGGTGACAAGAAGAAGGACAAGGGTGTCTTCAAGGGTAGCAATCGTCTCTCTCCCAAAGAGATGGAGCACTATCGCAAGGAGAACAAGTGCTTTACATGCAGGAAAAAAGGTCATGTTTCTAGAGCTTGTCCTAAAAAGATAGCTAGAAAGACAATCCTCAAGCAACTATGGTTCTCATGGAGCACGCGGATGATTCAGAAGAATCACGCTTATTGTATGCATGGGGCAAAGTACGAGACCATTATAGTCTCATATTGTTTGACACAGGCTCTACACATAACTTCATATCAATGGAGTTAGCCGCTAAGTTGGGCATACATGAGCATGAGATGGGTCATGCACTTGATGCGACAGGCGCTTTCATTGGGCAAAGGGTTCCGGTGACCCCTTTGATTGGAAAGCTCCGTATTCATGTGCAAGGATATGTTGACCAGGAGGACTTCTTTATTTCTCCTCTCCAACATCAAGATGTTTTGCATGGAATGCCATGGTTTCATAGGATGAGAGCTAATCTTAGTCTCCCAGATAGAGTCATTTCTTTTAGACATCATGATCGAGATATTAGCTTAAAGGTTGACGATAAGGGACATACCATCCCTATTGTATCTCAGGTTTCTATTCAAAAATCAATAAAGTCAGCTATTTTCGCGTATATGATTTTTGTAAAGGACTCACCTGAAAGTGCTAATTCTCTCTTATCTGAATCAAGTAACTCATATCAAAAGAAGAAATAGATAAGGAATTTCTTAATGAGTTTTCAGATTGTTTCACGGATTCTATCCCACGGGAACTACCTCCTTCAAGAGGAGAAGATGATCATAGAATTTATCTCATCCCATGCATTTCAGCGCCTAACAAGCCGCCTTATAGAGTCTCTCCTATGCAGCAGGAAGAGATTATGGCGCAAGTTAATGAGTTCATACCGCATGTGTGTGGACTATCGTGCGCTAAACAAGAACACCATTAAGAATCGTTTTTCGGTTCCAAGGATAGAAGATCTGTTAGATAAGCTCCAAGGATCTTCCTACTTTAGTAGGATAGACCTCAAGAGTGGTTATCATCAGATTCGTATCGTATACTGGAAGACATTCACAAGACTGGATTTCGCACTACATTCGGTCTCTATGAATTCCTTGTGATGCCTTTTGGGCTCACAAATGCTCCAGCCACATTCAACCGAATGATGGAACGGATCTTTCGTAAGCATCACGCTTACACAGGAGTATTCTTTGATGACATCATCATATACTCCAAGACTATGGAAGAACATAAGAGCCATCTAAGGGTTGTTTTTCAAGAATTACATGATAATCGGTTGTTTATCATGGTTGTTTATCAATGGTAAAAAGAGTGAGTTCTTTTTACAAGAGATTCGATACTTGGGTCACATTATCTCCAAAGATGGTATCCGGATGGATCCTGAAAAGTAGAAGATAATTGAGGAATGGATCCAACCAAGGAATCTACATGAAGTTAGAAGCTTCATAGGAATGTGTTCCTATTATAGAAGATTTATTGAGAAATTTTCTATTATAGCAGGACCATTACATATAGTGCTTCTTCCGGATCTCACCAAGCCTTTTGAGGTCCATTGTGATGCAAGCGGTGATTGCTTAGGTGCCGTGCTTTTGCAAGAAGGGCATGCTATAGCATATGAAAGCCGCTGCTTACAGAAGAGAGAGTGCTAGGAATTTATGAGAAAGAGTCACTTGCAGTAATGCATGCTCTAGATTCATGGAAGCACTACCTAATGGGGATTCCTTTCATCATACGAACGGATCATCAAAGGCTCAAGTACTTCATGACGCAAACGAAGTCGGACAAGCAAATGAGGTGGGAAAATTTTCTTTCGCAATTTCATTTTCATATTGCTCACATTCCTGGCAAGCAAAACTTAGTACGTAGACCAAGAGTAAATGCTATATCATAGCATATCACAAAGATCTTACCAGTATGGTAGATGCATATGCTAGTGATCCAGATTTTGCTAATATTATGTCGGCTTTAGCCATTGGGAAGAAACAGGATCCATATGAGGTAAAAGATGGATTTCTTCTCTATGACTCAAAGCTATGTGTAACTCAAGAGTTGAGGGAGAAGGTTATGCTCGAATCACATGCACCACCTTATGCGGGGCATCGTGGCATTCAAGCAACAACCAATGCTATTGAAATGTACTTTTATTGGCCGTCAATGAAGAGGGACATTCAGGCATATGTTTCCCAATGCTTGATGTGCCAAAAAGTAAAGTATGATAGGGGAAAGCAACTAGGCTTGCTTCAGCCATTACCTATACCACATGCTCCTTGGGAGAGTATTTCCATGGATTTCATTTTTGGGCTCCCAAAATCAATTCATGGCAATACAGGTATTTGGACGATAGTTGATAGGTTTAGTAAGCAGGCACACTTTATACCTGTCAAGAAGACTATCAAAGCACATCATATGGCTAACCTCTTCATTTCACAGATATTTAAGTACCATGGCTTGCCAAAGTCAATAGTCTCAGATAGAGATCCTCGTATGACGAGTCTCTTCTGGCAAGGGCTATTTGAGAATATGGGTACACAATTAGACTTCTCATCAGCGTATCATCCTCAAACGGATGGTCAAAGCGAGATAGTCAATTCCACTGTGTTGGATCTACTTAAGAACTATGTTAATGATGTAGATCATCGCAACCAGTGGGAAAGGTACCTACCGTTAGTAGAGTATGCATACAATAACACGGTGCATAGCTCTACCAGAAAGTCTCCTTTTGAGATCATCGAAGGTAGACCAAAAGTTCCACCAATTTTGAAGATGCATCAAAACATCTTCGTTGTTGCAGATGAGTATGCGCGTGATCTTCAAATGTCTTTTGGGAAGATAAAGGACACCATAAAGGTATCGTAGTTGAAGCAAAAGAGCACTGCTGATAAGCATAGAAGACCCCTTGAATTCAAGGAAGATGACTGGGTTTTGCTCAAGTTCCCAAAGGCTCGATTAAGGCAAAAGACGGGAAAAGACTGGCAAGGAATGCACTCAGGTCATCAAAAGTACTATGCCAAGCTAGCACGCCGCTATTATGGACCCTTTCAAATTTTGAAAAGGATAAACAAAATAGCTTATAGGCTAAAGCTGGCGCCCACCACTGGCATATTCATAACGCCTTTCATGTAAGCTTGTTAAAGGTTTATCAGGGTACTCCTCCTAACGGAACCTCTTATGGAAGACCCACCAGAATTTGATGAGCTTGAGGAAATTTTGCAACCAGAAAGTATCCTTAGGCATGAAGATAAGCTGCTACGAAATGGTAAGGTACTTCGTAAGTATTTAGTTAAGTTTAAGAATTATTCATTTAATGATGCTAAATGGATGGTTGAGCCGCAGCTTAAAGATTTAATGGCTCTTGTAAATACGTATAACCAAAGTCAAGGGTTATAAAAGTTACAAGACAAGGTAAAACCAGGTAATGAAGAAACGATAAAGTTTTCCCATATTCTTTTCTCTTCATTTTGTTTTCAAGTTAAAAGTGCATGCATGTATGAGAGAGACACGCTTGCAGCAGCTTCATGTCTCAAGCACCGAATAGACTAGAAATCTATTGCAGAAGGATGTCTAGTTGCTACCAGATATTACACGCTTGCGGCAGCTATGTCTCCCAAGCACCAGGTAGACTAGTTCTATTGTGGAATGGTGTAATTTGCTAAAAGTGGATCCAAAGCATAAGTCAAGATGTTAAGGCCTTCCTTAATACGGCATAGTCGAGGACGACTATGATTTAAGGGCGGGGTAATGGCATCAAAATTATATTTTATTATATTTTTGATGAGCTTCACAGGTTTTCTCTCTCTAAAAAGTGGCCATATAGAGAGAGAAAACAAAGGAAGCAAGGCAAGGTTATGCAGGAAGGTATATTAAGGTAGGAATAAACCTTCACAGGTGCATAAAATAAGTTAGTAGCTTTAAAAGTGATATTATCTCACTAGAAACAGGATATTTCTAGAGAGAGAATATCAAATAAAGCTAAGGCTATGTAGGAAGGTATATTTGGGCATTAGCAAAAATGCCAATAAGAGTAATAAACCTTCAAAGGTGCATAACACAAGTTAATAGCTTTAGAACAGATGTTCTCTCACTAGAAACAGGTTATTTCTAGAGAGAGAAGGCCAATAAAGCTAAGAAAATGACATGCAGGAAGTGCATTCGGGCAATGGGAAGTGCCCACAAGTGAATGCTACTTCAAAGGTGCATTGGACAATTTTCCAGGAACTCACCATGATTTACGGGAAGTCAAACGGATTCCTAGAGGACCAAAAACGGACAAAATATGGCTTACGGGAAGGAAATAAGGCTGGGACCATGTGTTGGAGGGCTCAAAAGTGTGGGAAAGTGGGCTAGAGAGTGGGAAAAGGGGCTGGAGTGTCCCCCAAGCCACCTCTCAAGAAGGCGCCTCCCAAAAGTGAGCTCCCCATGCTAAAAGGTGGGTGCCCCACCTTTTTCCAGCTAAAAATAGCATCTCCTTTGCTTTTTGCAAAAGTTGAGCTTCAGAGAGCCACAAGTCTTGCATGCAAGCTCGGTTTCATGCATGGAGGGGCTCTATAGAAAGCTCTCACCTAGCTCTACACTCATCTCTCCACAGTTTCCCATAATTTCATCTCGCTTATGCTGCCTCCCTTGGTAGTAGCTAGTTATTTACTTAGTGTATGAATCTCTCCATGAAAGCTTCCATCTACCACTACATACACTCTACTCCTTCTCTCTGAAAGTACTACTTGCTTGTGTGGTATTTGAGTGCTTGAGAAGAGGAGAATGGTACGCACAAGCTCTCTTAAGCCATCAAGTTGTCTTGGTGATGGAGTTCCTAGGATCCAAGGTCCTAAAGATTGTATTTTAGCTCAAGCAATGACTCTTGGAAGAGCTTGAGCACAAGATAATACAAAGCCTTTTAAGGGAGGACTGGCCTCACAAATCGGCCCTCAATACGTGTCGATTTATCTTTTTGTTTGTTGATTATTGAATTGTTAAGTGAAGATCTAGCCAATGAATTACCTAGCTACAATTGTTACAAGCATACACACATGCTATTGTCATTGAATAATCATTAGGACTTGTTTGGGGTCTTCTTGGGCCCTTTTATTTGGACACTTAGTGAAATGCTTAAAATGCTAATCAAGCTTTGACCAAGCTAGTGGCCTAGGCCTGAAAATGCATTTTTCCTTTTCTACAAAAAAGAAAATAGGCCAAAAGGTGATCTAATCATTAGATCTTCTGAAGGAATATGGACCTAACTGCCTTTTTGTCTTGTAGTGAAGTACCTTTCACAAAGAATGTTTGAAAATTTTTGTCACTTTGTTCCCTCCGTTTTTGGAGGTACTACAGATCCCACTCTCTCTCTACACTCTCTCTCTAAAACACGTTTAGGGTGTTTTACTTGGGTAAGGGCTTCTTTTTCTCTCTCTAGGAGCCATGTCCTGCAGATCTGGAGCTCCTACTCCATCATCCTCTCCACCAGCTCTCATGGAAGAGCTCACCATCCCCTCTTGTGAAGGTACAGATCTACACATCCTTGCAAGCTGAAGCTCTCCATCTCCATCACTAGCAAGCTCTCCATATCTATCATCCTCTCCACCAGCTCTCATGGAAGAGCTCACCATCCCCTCCTGTGAAGGTACAGATCTACACATCCTTACAAGCTGAAGCTCTCCATCTCCATCACTAGCAAGCTCTCCATATCTATCTCCTCAAGGCCTCCATTTCCATCTCTGTATCCATCTGCATCTCCTCCACCTCCATCTCCATCACCATCTCCATCTTCATCTCCTCCATCACCATCCACATTTCCATCCTCCACCTCCATCCTCCATCTCCATCATCTCCATCACCATCCACATTTCCATCTCTATATCCATCTACATCTCCATCTCCATTTGCTAGGTACAATGGCTCTACGGGACATCACCAAAACAAGCAATCAAAGTTTCGCTTGCACGTGGACTTAGACGAGGAGTATGCCACAATGCGAAGTAATCGAACGAAGGGATGTATTCCTGCTGAGGTGCTACGACTTCAAGGTGCAAAAGCCATTGATCTTTGGACTGATGGAAGCATTTATCCCCTTGATCCACAGACTAGTGCACCTCCCCCTTTTCGTAATATCACGCAGGTCGTACGCTTCTTGGGTGATGGTTATAATGGTTTCTTAGGGTACTGTCAGAGGCTCTATTCTTTGTACTTGCAGGAACTCTCAAATCAAAATCACCTCAGGAAGCTTCTAAAATTATGCAAGGCAGAAAAGGAAGAATGTGCGTCAACTTTCATGGCCACAAAGGAACATATGCTGGCTTGAATCAAGGATCTAGAGAAGGAGGATGCAGAGCAGAAGATGAAGCTTGATGAAGGTGTGGAAAGCAGGGATCGAGCTATAGAGAACTATCTCAGTCTTCGAAACTCAACTCGGAGCCTTCGCCGACATGTCGATCATTTCACTCACCTCCCCGTGGGATATAATGCAAGGCAGCGAAAGCGCAAGCCTCTGAGTGTTCTTTCCAAAGATGGGGGGCTCGCAAGCGACGTGTGCGTCAAACAAGGTAATCACAGCTTCAAAACTAGCATTACATTCCTTTTTCATATAGTTATGTCATTGACTCTGAACTATGTGATGTCCAGGGAATGTGCTAAAGCAATATTAGGTTGTTCCAATACTGAGGAGTCTATCCTTGAGCACATTATTCCAGAGAGCAGAAAGTAATCAATATGATAACCAATCCAGTAAATGGTGCGTTGCGTGACAGGATTCAAAAGTATTTTCTCAAGGAATTCGAGCAGATTGTCAGTCCCGTTGACATGCTCACTGTGTGCGACACAGCAGGTATCAGTGATGATAAGGGATACAGGGCTTTGTATACTTGCATCACAGCACGTCTACGAGGCAAAGGAATGACACGATCTATACTTCCAACACCATACAGTATAGTTATGGCAAGGAAGTCAGCAAACAACAATATTGCCGACTTGCTAGGCGGCTATAGATGGGTGGATGGTAGCATGCCAATGTCAAATTCAAAAGATTTTGCTTACAACAAGTTTAACAATGTTTACGTCGAGGTGGAGGCGCTTCAACGAGCTATGATTGAGTTTTATGATATGACATTAGAGGAGACGGATGGAAAGGCTATATTTGTCCTCAAATTGGATGAATGTCAGGTTGTAAAGGGCCAAAGGGTGGAACGTACAAGTCTGACACTCATGAGCAGGGCATTGAAGCGAAAGAGCTTAGACGGCGAAGATGAAACAGGTGATGCAGAGAATAACTTGCACACAAAGCGACGCAAGCAAGATTACTTTGGAGTGCAGTCTGAGAAGAACATGTGGTGGCAGGCGGCATGGACCCTTCCGCATGAGGACCATGACAGTTTGAGGTGGTACTTCACCCGTACAGGTATTCAAGGAGTGATACACAGGCAATCAAATGGTGAAGTCTTGCATGTGCCTGGCACTGGTCACTTTGAAATAGAGTGGCACCTTGGTGGTGATCTCAAGACCCTCAAATGCATGTTGGGAACTAAAAGCGGTGCTAACACTTTGTTTCCATGCATCTTTTGTTGTCATCCAAGGATGCCAAGTGTCGCAGTGGGGAAGGCAAAACAAGCAACCAAGGTGAAAGGTCATAAGCAGGCAAGTGCAAAGGGCTCAAATCAATTACAAAAAGGGAAGGGTATGCACGTCTGGCTCAATGGAATTATGAGCTGCAATCAAAGCAAGGCACCATCTCGCGCAGAGGAGGATGCTACTTGAAACCCTATTCTTTCAATTCCACTGTCGCGAGTACATGTGTGTACCTTGCACGCAAGACTTAGAATTCTGGACAAATTGTTGATGCTCCACATCAATTATGCTTGGAACATGGAGCCAGAGTCACGGCGAGAACAGGGCATCCAAGAGCTTGAAGTTGTTTTATCATCCGTGGGGCTTCACCACGCAGGTGCTGTCACCCTCTCTAAGGATCGCAAAAACCCATCAAGTACCCAAGATAACCCTAATAAGATATGTATGGGTGGTGCAAAAGCAAGACACCTGCTCTCAAACTATGGTGAGGCTCAAAGCCATACACATTTTGAATTATGGAAGCAGATTTGTGATGTAACAACCTATCAAGGCAATGAGGCGACACTAGGATTGAAGCGTGCACATGTGTGGGAAGCTTGTGATGAGATGATAAAGCTTCTAGAGCGCCCGTATCTTGATGATGAGGCTTCTTGAGCGCCCGTATCTTGATGAAGCAGAGATAGCAACTATGTATGGGTGGTGTGGCCCATGAAGAATGTACATCTAGGTTAAAGAATGCTTTAGAGGTGGATTTATGCCCAAAGCATGCTTCTCAAGCATAGCTATGGAGGGATGATGCACTCTATATTTGAATGCAAATCTAGGTAGAAAAATGCTTATGCAAGGGAGCATATTTCCCTTTGGGAATGGGGTGCCTCATAGGAGTTATTATTTAAAGGTTATTGTCCTATAAGGGGATCCTTGGAAAAATTCTTGTGAGGGGATCTTATGGCTCCTTGACCATAGGGTTCCTCTCATAGAGTGACTATGGAGAGGTGAATCACCATGTTAATAAATGAAAATCTAGTGGGAAGATTGATTGGCCCAAGGGGCTTACTAAATAGGGTGTCTCTCAAGAGTTATAATAAAAATGTGATGCATCATGTAAATAGAAGAAGATTATCCAAGAGGAAGAATAGTTGTGAAGGGGATTCTATGTCCCTTTTACCCTAAGGTATCTCCAAATAGTGAATATGGGGAGGTGATATACCATATAAAGAGTGAATATGGGGAGGTAATATACCATATAAAGAGTGAATATGGGGAGGGAATGCCCATGAACCTAGCTATAGTGGGGGACCCTATGGCTCTCTAGCTATAGTGGGGGACCCTATGGCTCTCTAGCCATAGGGTGCCTCCCAAGAGTTAATTGGAGTGGTGAAGCATGTTCCACGGGAACACGGATTATGGAAGGAGTTCGGAAGCAATTAACGCGAGAGAGCGGGATTGTAGCCATGGGAACATAAAGACACACATAATTTTTCCATATTTTTGTGCCAAAGTGCAATGTAAATCGTTTTAGGCCAATGTGGGTTCTAAATGAGAGTTCTAAGTGTATTAAGCAAGGCTCACTTATGGGGTTGTCCACCCATGTGTGAAAGAGGCCTAGGGTTAGGGTTAGGGACATCTCTACAAAAGAGATGTTAGCTAAAGAAAGTGGACGTTTTTGCCATTCTCATAAGCTATTGAGTGAAGCTCTTGAGCTCTCAAGCTATGGCAGCTCTCTAACTCTCTCTCTCTATTGTACTCTAATGAGCATCAAGCTCCAATGAGTATAGCTCCACTTCTTTCTCTTAATCTATTTTTGCATCATTGAAGTAGATTAATCTATGATTAGTTGAATGCTTCTTTCTTTCTCTTGTGTATGCTGCATGCTTGTAGTGTGTGTGTGTAGTCTCTATTGATGCAAGCTCTTGCCCACTTCATTGGCAATGAGTTATTCATGGATAGACTCTCTCTATGAGCTTGTGGGTTTGTGAATGTTACATTCTCTGCTTGCTTAAGCTTGTGGGTTAGTAGATGCACACTTATGGGTTTGTAGGCATTAGGGAAAGCTAAGATTTAATCAATGTTTGAATGGGATTAAGAGATTGCTATGCATTGCTTGTTCTCTTGATTAGTGTAGTGGATTTAAGGGATTGAGAGATTGATTGAGGTGTTGAATGGTTGAATCGTCAAGTGGTGGTTTGTGTATGTGAACTCTCCCTCATGGGATAAGCCTTCATGCACTAATCGGGTCGAGTCCTCGGATTGACATTGTGTTTCTTAACACATTTGTTGATCGGTAGTACTCTATGAGCACTATACTGCACGGTAGAGAGAACGGCTCTACAATGGCGCCGCTGTCGGGGAGCGAGTGCCTACATTAGTTGAGCACCATACACACACTACCACTCCTTGTTAAGCTCCAATCGGTTGCAAAACTGTTAGATAGGAGAGCAGGCTTTGGGACTAATTTTGGCATTTATTTAAGACTAATCTGTTGTTAAATTCTCTTTATTTGTCTTGCAATTTGGGTGCGATTGGCGAGCTACGCTTCTCCCTTGAGGTCAGGACAAGGATTCAACGCACGGGAAGGATGGAGGTAGGCGCTAAACCTGCAAATTTCAATTTTTGTGCGAAAGAGAGAAGCCTGTTTTTGCATTTTTTGTCATTCTGGTTGAGGATAATTTTTACAGTTTCAATTTTCTGCATGTTCGTTTTATTTTCTGTTCTTAGCTTAGTTTAGTTTTTTGCATCTTTAATTTTGTGCATTTTAGTTCTCTGTTAAACCTGCATTTTTGTTCTTCTGTTAAACTTGCACATGTAGAGAAACTGAAATCTGTACACACACATTAAGATTGAACATTTCGAATTTGCTGCAAATTTCAGAGCTGCACATGCATTGAGTTCCCTGCACATGTATTGAATTCACTGTAAATCTGATAGCTGCACACGCATTGAGTTCACTCCACATGCATTTCAAAAAAGAAAAAAATAATAGTAATAAAAGAATGCGGTTGTGCGTGAACAGCGCACCGCGAGGAGAGACCCACACACTGCACCGTAAAGACCGCCACCGCACCGGATAAGGGGGTGCCAAAAAAAAAGTCTGGAAAATTTTTCATTTTTCTACCGCAAAAATTTGGGAGGTTATCTAACTTTTCAAGAGGAGTTAGAAAACACCCATCGTCGAAATTTCGGTCCCGGAACCATTTTCCCATAGTGAGTCAGTATGAGAAACTGGTAAATTTTAGGCGATTTTCAATCCGAAAAATACGTTATTTTTTTAGCCTTATGTGTTCGAGGGGGTTCAAAATGGGTTCTGGCAAAGTTTGAGCCAACTTAAAAATTTTTGGATTTTTTTGAAAAAAAAATTATATAAAATAAACCTTAAAATTTGACCTTATGCACTTGCGGTCGGGACGTCATATAGACATTGCCATAGGGCCTAAGGCACCTTCTAGAGTACCTACACAAGAAAGTGGGACCCAATCGGTAGGAAATTTGGCAGATATTGCTGAAACCTTTTTCGAATCCCAATCTGATACCCTTTCTAGGACAACTAGCCCTTTGTCTATGGACAATCTAGGGCCGTCAAATAGTCATCCCTTAGCCCCCAAATAGGACACCCACAAGATCTTTTAATCCATTTGAAGCTGACACCATGGGGTTACCACTCAATGTGAGACTTCAATATGTCTACACGAATGCTCAAGGAGCTGAGATCTTTAGGGATCCACAACAACGGTATCTCGTTAAGATCGCAGACTTTTTCTCAGAGCTTGATAGAGCACCTCTAGTCAATGACCAGGGTAACATGTACATGGGTGGAGATGGTGTTCGCTACGAAGTCACCTATCATCCAGAGAATGTAGACAAATTAGGGGAGCTCTCGAAAAGTGAGTTCTTAGACTTATCAAAGCTTTCCAGAGCAAGGGAGTCTAGAGATGATTGGCTCATTGAGCCGAACATGCCTGGACCATCCAATGCCCAGTTCTCAAAGCCATCTATAGATGATTTACTTTTTGTAGATCTAAATTTGGAAACGGACAGGAAAGGCAAGAGCAAAATAGATCAGGGGGCTGAGAACCAATGGGAGTTTGTACGACAAATTCCAGTGACAAAGGTCTTTCAGGATGACCCACTTCAAGAGCTCTATAAGGACTCTTTAGAAGGATATTATGCCACAACTAGATTGCCAGAGCTAGATCTTCCTCTAGCACTTGTGGTGGTAGTCGAGAAGCTTGCAGGACACATGAACCGAATCGTTGATAAATGGGCCAATGAATACCGAACCTTAGATTGGAAGGAGATTCGAGAGCTCACGTGGAAAGGACAACCATTATTCATGGAAGTGTTCTCAACAAATACAGCTAAACCAGGAGAGACAACCTTTCTTGGAGAAACTGTTGCTCCTCCCCTACGAGAGTTCACTAGAGAGGGACCCTCAACATCAAAGTGGACCACTGCAAGTAGCCCAACTCTAGCACCAAGATATTATCTTGCACCAAAAGTGCGACCACAGATCACACCACAACAACGTTTCTCTCACTATGACAATTGGAGGATAGGGGAGCCAACTTGGCCTCCCATAAATGCACCTCCTGAAATGCGGGTAACAAGATCTTTGGAGGGGGTTGGTGAGGCAGGTAATAGGGGACCCACACCAATTTGGGATGCATGTGGACCATCTTACCAAAGAGAGGAACAGTTCCCACTGAGAGTGAGAGGCCGTAGGCCCTATGATGAGTATTCAAGACAAGTAAGGCCATCAACTCTTCAGAAACTGGTAAAGAAGTACGAAGGGTCGGGAGATCCATATGACCATGTAGCAGCATTTAGGCAAGCAGTTCGAGCTGAGCAAGTGACTGACAACAAGCATACACAAATTGAAGGATTTGGGCTCACTCTTGAGGGAAAGGCCCTTGCTTGGTTTCAGGTACTAAAGGCTTCAGACAAATCTTCTTTACGAGTTTTGGAAGAGAGATTCATTGCTGCTTTTTCCTCGATGGGGATTCAACATGACACGGTAGCAAACATCTACTCTTTCAAGCAAGGCGAGACTGAGGGTGTTAGAGACTGTGTAAATAGGATGAAGCAGTACATTAATCGTTGCCCAGAAGATGAGAAGCCCACCCAGAGTCGATTAATTTCTCTCTTCTTAAAAGGACTCAAAAATTCAACACTGCACACACATCTCTATGCAAAGAAGCATACAAATTTCAATGAGTGTTGCCATGATGCTATGGATTTCACAGATAACTTCAAATTCCAAGATGGTACTGGCCCTGAGGTGAAACCTAGAGATCAGTGGGGTGATGACCAAAGTTCAGGGTCTAGCGCGTTAGTAAATCCAGACCACATAGCTAACCTAGTACTAAGGAGATTGGGACAAACCTATCGCCCACCCATGCAGCCACAACAACAGCAGCACAGCGAATGAGGAGTGTACTACCTACAGGTCCTCATCTTTGTGGAGCATGTGGCAGTAACCATAAAACCGAAGAATGTAATACCTTTTCTCCTCTAGTCACAAACCAACCCACAAAGGAGTGGTGCCAGGCCTGTGCTTGGAATTTTACCCACACCACACAGGAATGTACTCGCATTGCAAGAATGAGACAAGAGCGTGAGCAACAAAGGGGTGCAGTGGCTCCACAAATGCATCAACAGTATACTAATTTTGAATGTAAGCCACCGATGGCACAAGAGCAAGCATAACCTGTACTTAGAGCTCAACCTCCTACTCCTGGGACTGCTCCTGTGAGGTTTGTTGACTACGACAATTCAAATATGTGTAGAGACTTGGTAAACCACCCAAGCTATGTGGAGGAGGAATATGCATCATATTCATCCAAGGAAAATCTCTTTGAAAGTCCCGCATATCCAAGCCAAGTATTGGAGCCTCAACTGGGGGAACAAAATTCTTTGATGTTGCTAGGCGGCTACCAACCTAGGACTTGAAGCCCCTCAGGTCAATGGCAGCAAAGGAAAGTAGAAGCCAAACTAATGGACCCCTGTTATGAGTGCGGAGAATCCCATTGGGCTCGTGATTGTCCACATCGCCCAAGGCAAGCAGCTCGATCCAATACAACAGTACCATAGTTTCCACCAATTGAAAGATATTGTCTAGGGTGTTGTGTAGAACACTTTCCAAAGGATTGTTTGTTGAAACCACATGAGGAAACTACCTCTCAACCAAAGGTCTCACTCAACTTTGTAGAGGCAGTTCCATCGCCACCTTCATCAGAGAATGAGGATGTCGTGCCACTTAGAGTCATGACTAGATCACAGACACAAAATGCCGAAATGCAGACTGATGAGACACAAAATGCCAAAATGCAGACTAATGAGACACCTCGAACTAGGGATGCAAAGGCAAATCTAGTGGACAAGACCCTACATTCCAATAGAAAAAGGACCACTAGGAGGAAAAAGAACCGCAACAAGAAAACTAAGAGTGCATCCACTAGTTCTCAAGAAGTCTCTAAACAAAACATGAAGGATCAAGCTTTTACATCCCAAGAAGTGCATGAGGAGCATCAACCTCAACCTGGGCCTAGTGCTAAACAAGATGAGGCTAGTACAACGGAGGATAGTTCTGGGGGTTTTGTTTTTGTGGATAAGGTGAACGAGACTCTAGATGCCATCATTGATACTCATAGAAGTCGCATTGCAGCTTTATCTGAGCTACCCAAGAAGCTTCAAGAATACCCAAACCCTCGTGAGGAGAAGATCAATCTAGCTGTACATCAGCAACTCATTAGGGAAGCTCAATCAATACTTGAGGGCCCACCTCCACCTATCCCTCGGGGCCCAACCTCTCTTAAGCCAACATTAGAAACCATACCAGAAGTGTCATCAAGTTGGGAAATGAAAAGTGAGCTGATCTCACAAGCTCACAGCGAGAAGTCTGCACCAATTGCCACCCCATTGAAAGAAGGTATTCTGCCACCACCTAGCCTTGCCTTCCCATGCAATGATGAAGTTATTGATGCTAATGAGGACATGGCAAATGAGATGTGGGCAGCAGTTCATGAGAAAGTTAATGAGAATATGTCCTCTACTATTTCACCTCCATTCTCTGAAGTGGATTTTACCAGGGGCACAGAAAACAACTTTAGATGCCCAAGCACCCAGGAGAAAGTTCAAACAATTGTTTCTCCTAGAAGTAAGCATACAATGAAAACCTTACCATCTTATTTGGGAGAATATGAGAACTGTTCTCAAACCTTGAGGATACCCTCCATGCATAGTAGAAGGTTGACAAAGGAGATGGATATGGGTATCGTGCAAGCTATTTTGTCAGCACCAGTGGCTTGTACCTTACCTTTGCTTGATTTGAAAAAGGTTCGACCTGAGTTGTGGAATGATATTGCCACATGTTTGTCAGAGCAGGTATTGCTACAAAAGGGTCACCATCATTGTACTATGCATCCTGAGACAAAGCATGTTATGCCAGTTCCTATCAACAAAGTAGGAAAATTTTGTGAAGACGATCAGGGAAATGCTACCCTCTCATTAGAAGTACGAAAAGTAGCTTCAACTGCAATACTTGACAGTGGTGCAAGAGTGGGCATTGTGACAAGGACCATTTAGGAAAAGTGGGGCAAACCAGCTATTAGGAGTACCAGAATGCCCTTGCAGCTAGCAGATGGAAGCTTAGAACATCCCATTGGACTGCTAGAGAACATATTGGTCACCACATGTGGGATTGAATATGAGCACACATTTGCAGTAGTGGATTTTAGAAAACATCCAAACTATGAAGTGATATTGGGTAGACCATTCATGCGACAATTTCAAATGATTCAAGATTGGGGATACAATTATTTGTACCTCCGACATGATTCTGTCATCACAAGGGTCAACCTAAAGAATCACTCATATCGTGATGTAACAAGGTCTCCAATAGATGAGTTTAATTCTGCTTCATCTGAGGGCTCAAGAGTTACATTGTCAGATGGGCGAGATGATCTGTGGATGTGTGGAGCCTCATGTAAGGATTTCAACACTGAGAGACTTAAGGGTAATCGAAGTATATCAGATGAGGCATACATTCCACAACCCTTCCCTGAGCACTTAATTGATCCACTAGAATGGAGTCATGTCCTTGCAACATTATCGACATGTGCTTTACCTAAGCCAATTCAATTTTGTGACTCAGATGGATATGACATTATTCCTATACGAATGGTACAACCACATGACATTATAGATGATTTGTACTATGGGGATGCATCCACAATAGTACTGCATGTAGAGGAAGTCTCAGTGGAGGATTTAACACTCAAATCTGCTAATGATGCTGATAAGGAAGATGGATGGAACTCTGATTTTGATGATGATGTGATAATCCCCGAGGAAGAGTTAGGAAAGGCACGCCTACTCTTGAGAGGAAGGGAGGTTCAAATAGAGATCCCTCGAAGCCGACCTAAACGTAAATGCTGTAAGAGCCATAAGAGAATCCGTAAACAAGATGAGAGGGAACGATGTGAGAGAAAACAAAAAGAAGACGAGGAGTTTAAGAATGGACACTCTCGACCACCACCTCCCTTCTCAGGAAAGAATGGATATCTATACTATGTCCAAGCACAAGATAGTATCAAAGACCAAGTAAAACGATCAGATGGATTCCAACCAGGAGAAAAGTTAAAAACTGTTAGCAAAAATTATAAAAAACGAAGAAACCAAAACAAAAACTCAAGTCTCAAACCGATTCAAAAGAGAGTGTCGGAAGTGCAAAGCTAACAGTTGAACAAAAAACTCTGATGCAAGATTGCAAAAGAAAGCTCAAAACCGTATGGTCTTCAATTAGTGATGACTCAAGTGGACAAGAACAAGGTCTCAATGTTCCCCCCAACTTCACACAGTACACTCTTCAAGATCGGAAGATTGTTCTTCAACAGCCCATGCGACAAAAGCCAAGCATGCCAGGGGTTTCATATGATGGTCCAGAAGATGCAAAAAAAATTGATATCACTGAGCCAGGAAAAGAGCCTCGCTATGTGTGGATTGCCACAGACTTGTCCTTAGATGAGGAGAAGTTATTAATTCAAACAATAAAGGAGTATCGCGATGTTTTTGCTTGGAGTTATAAAGACCTCAAAGGAGTTGATCCAAGCATTTGTCATCAGCATACAATTCCATTGCGAGAGGATGTAAAGCCTTCCAAGCAACGTCCTTATACTTACAATGAGAATTTTGCACGAAAGATAAAAGAAGAAATAGACAAGCTCTTAGAGGCAGAATTTATCTATGAGACTGAACACACTGAATGGGTTTCCCCTATTGTAGTGGTGCCCAAGAAAAATGGAAAACTTCGAGTATGTGTAAACCTCAAGAAGGTAAATGCAGCTACTATACGTGATCATTACCCACTTCCAATCACAGATCATGTTTTAGAACGAGTCGTAGGGAAAAAGGCATATAGTTTCTTGGATGGATTCTCCGGTTACAATCAAGTATCAATTGATCCAAAGGATCAACACAAGATAGCCTTTGCTACTGAAGATGGCATCTTTGCCTATCGTGTTATGCCATTTGGTCTAACAAATGCACCTACAACCTTTCAGTGGTTAATGAGTCATATATTCAAGGAGTACCTTAGGCTATTTCTTGAGATCTTCATGGATGATTTATGTGTTCACTCACAAGAGCGTGATGATCATATAAAACACCTCAGACTGGTGTTTCAAAAGTGTCAAGTTTATCGTATATGCTTGAATCCTGACAAGTGCAAATTCATGGTAAGACAAGGGAAAATTTTGGGCCATATTGTTTCTCGCAATGGGATTTCAACAGATATGGATAAAATTGATGTCATTGTCTCATTACCTCGGCCTATCAACCCTAAAGGGGTACAAATATTCATGGGACATTGTGGCTATTATCGTCGATTCATCTACATGTACGCTGTCCTAGCCCCAAACCATTATATGCTCTTCTTGTAAAGTTTAATTGGACTGACAAGTATAAGGAATCCTTTGAAAAGTTGAAGCAAGCATTAGTGACTGCACCCATCTTACGGGCACCAGGTTGGAACCAAATCTTTCATGTCCATATTGATGCTTCAAACTTGCAATTGGATGTATTTTGGCTCAATCGGGAGAACATAATAAGGATTTCCCAATCTCATATGCTAGTCGACAGTTGAACAATACTGAGAAGAATTATACCACAACAGAAAGAGAAGGTTTGTCAATGATATATGCAGTGAAAAAGTTTCGCCATTACCTTTTGGCAAACAAATTTATATTTTTTGTGGACCATCAAGCACTGCTATATTTGGTGAATAAGCCTTGTGCAACTTGAAGGATTGTGAGGTGGTTTGTCATCCTTCTTGAGTTTGATTTTGAAGTGGAGTCCGAAAAGGAACAAATCATCTAAGGGCAGATCATTTGTCTCGAATCACCTCTGGAGAAGCTCCTATGGGTGTGGATGATGATATGTTAGATTCAACACTTTTCCTTGTAGAGACAGCTCCTAAATGGTCTGAACCCATCTTAGAAATTTTGACAAATGGGCAGATACAACTAGCGGGTCCTAATGTGGACCTATGGCGACCATTCAAGTTAATCTCAGGGAGATTATATCGTCAGGGTAATGATGGAGTGTTGCGTCTTATACCTAACCCTAACTAAGATGAAGAGATCTTGGAATGGGCACATGAGGGTATTGGTGGAATCCATGCATCAGCTACTACTTGTGTGCGACGTATAACTCAGGATGGGCAATGGTGGCCTACCATGCATGCGGATGCTGAAAAATTTGTTCGTAACTATGCTTCATGTCATATTCAACAACTAATTCATAATGTCACATTATTCCAAATTTTAACTACACCAAGTTGGAGTAAGTATATTGTGGACTATCTTAAGCATGGTCATACTGATCAAACAATTCCTAAACATTCCTAAACATCGAAAGCGTGCTATTGAAGTTGAAGCGGCCAACTATATGCTGATAGAGGGCCAACTCTACAAGAGGGGCAAGGATGGCAACTTGCGCATGTGTGTATGTGAAGCTGACTACTTGAAAATCTTGACTCATGCCCATGCAGGTGTTGGGGGTGGACACTTTTCGGGCAATACCACAGCTAAGTTGATTCGGTGGTCTGGGCTTTGGTGGCCAACCTTACAAATGGATGCCGAAGAATATGTGAAATGTTGTGACGATTGTCAAAGGACCAAACCTCCCATCACAAAGGACAATATGCCATTGCGGCCTATGTTAAGCACACGTGCGTTTGCCAAATGGGGTATTGATTTTGTTTGTCCCATTAAACCTCCAGCTCGTCACACGCATGCCGAATATATTATAGTCGCAAACTGACTATTTGACCAAATGGGTAGAGGCAAAGGCTAGAGTCAAAAATGATGCCAGAACCACAGCCAAGTTCTTGTATGAGTACGTGTTTACACGCTATGGCTTACCTATTGAAATCATAGTGATCAGGGTGTGCACTTTGTGAATGAGGTCATAGAGTTTTTACTTCAAGAATTTATGGTAATTCACAAACGTTCTGCACCCTATCAGCCCCAGACCAATGGTCAAGCTGAGAGTACTAACAAGATTCTCTGCACAACAAAGATTGTTGAGGGACATAGGACTGATTGGGAGAAAAAGTTGCACTCAGTTCTTTGGGCATATAGAACAGCCTATAAAACATCTGTGCTGGGCACAACCCCATTTGAGCTTGCTTTTGGGCTAGATGCAATTCTTCCCATTGAATTTCTTGTACCTACTCTACGAGTTGCTAAACAATTGGACTGGACTGGTCATAAGCTTTCTCAACGCATTGATGAATTGGAAAATCTTAATGAGACCCGCTTATTGGCGGTAATGGGGATGTATGCCGAGAAGAGGAGACAAAAACAATGGTATGATCAAAATGTAACAACTGGCCGATTCAAAAAAGGGGACCTTGTACTCTTGTACACACTTAAGAAGCATAAGCAAAAGCTCAAGAAACATGGCTTAGGACCGTTTGTGATTAATGAGCTTACTCCTAGTGGTGCAGTGCGTTTAGAGACACTAGAAGGTGAGCAAATGCCTAACTTCATTAATGGAAGTCGTCTCAAGAAATACAATGAACCATTAACTGAAGTCATGCTTCAACAAATGCATGCTGCCAATACACGGAAAGAAGCACATGACCTACTTAAACGCCAGGCTCAAGAAGAGGCTAAAGCTAGAGTTGCAAAAGCCAAGAAGCGTCGCAAGGCTTCTGTGTTGGCCTTACAGATGAACAATATGTCGATCCTTTCAATATTCAAGTGTGTCTTCATCTTCATGAGACTACCTACTTTGTCTCTGCCTTAATTGACTCTGGTGCAGATTATAATGTTCTCTCATTTGACACATGGATAGCCTTGGGACAACCAACACTTGTGCACATTCCTATTGACTTACGAAGCTTCTCAGGTGAAGATAACCCTATAGAGGGAAAATGTGTCATTATGATGTCCATTCAGGATCACCAGATGTCAGTTCCCTTTTATGTGGCTAGTAAGTCCAAGGCATTGGTAGAGGTTGTTCGTGGTCGTTCATGGTTAAGTGCTACCAATTGTTCATTAGATTGGAAGAATAGACAATACAAATTACAAATTAATTCTGATTACATCTTGGGATCTACTGCTCCACGAGTTTTATCATGTCAAAAGGGTGGTAGTTCTACCTTACACAACCCACTTTCAACATCTGCTCTTCAAGATCCAAGACAAATGATGTGGATAATCGATGAGTCCTCAAGTGAGGGCCATGGCTGGCATGTTCCAACTACTCTAGTCACTGCTCAAAGAAGGCCAGGCAAGAAGGAATCGTCAATTTGACTACCCAAAGATGCGTACAAACTTGTATCATCTAGCCTAGTTGCTAAACCTCCTAAAAAGAATATTCGTTCCAAGCCTAAGCCGCCTCAGCAGATTGTTACTCATTGGGTGTTACTCATTGGGTCCCAAAGCATGTTCTTAAACCACAAGGCTATTATGAGGGTGCAACAGCACTTTGGCTTCCCAAATGCCATAGTTTGCTAGAGCCAGAAGAGTGTATCAATAAGATTCCAAAAGACACTCTTGGTTTTTCATATCAGTGGGAGCAAAGGAAATCAACACAACCTCTTCAAGATAGGATAGGTGGTTGTAATAGCACCTACAAATCTACTTGTGTTGACCTTCTCCAAACATGTATTGAATCATCAGCTGTCCCAATTTCTCCTTGTTACACAATTCCACCATCAACTTGTGTACCTAAGACAAATCCAACTTTACATGAGTCTCCTCTGAGCGTAGATTCTAGCACTTCACTGCCTAAATCCTCTTATCTTGCTCAAATTCCTCGACAATTGCTAACCTTCCCACCTCTTAAGAAGGACATACCCAAAACCAAAGGTAAGGCATTAACACTACAATTGAAGCTCTTTGGTAGATCAGTGTTTGAATAGTCTCACTTTTACTAATGTGGTTCCTTCTGCCATTACAGGATTGTGTTCTTTTTGAGATGATCTTATCTACATTGTTTTTGATAGGGATTGTGATGATGGATATGAGTGTATAAAGTTTGAAGTTTCTAAATTTCATTGTTCTACGCCCAGATACCTCCTGATGGATACTTGGTGAGATACATGTCCACCATGCATTGACCCTGATAGTACTCAACCTGAACATCGCGGGGGTTATAGTGCTCCTCCTTTTCAAACTCATTCTAGGTACTTTTATGCTCCCTTAGGTGAAATTTGCTGTGGGCATCACTTTGTCACTTTATTCTATCAACAGCATCACCCATTTCCACATTGTCAAGAGTGTGCACGACTCGTATTAGGAGAAGCTTCACACATTTGTTGGCTATGCCGCTCTTACTTTCGACGATATGGCACGGGCTTAATGAAACAAATTGTGGGAATTACACCCCAACGCCATAACCTTCTTAATGTGAGAGTACCAGAGAGAGGACCAAATCAACGTAGATTACCTCAAGAGGTTCAAGCACAACAATGGAGGGATACATGCATAAATGACTTGCAACCACCTATCTTGCAAGCCCTCCTTCCCCCAGCCTCAACATGTCAATTTTGGATCACTATGAGTACCTATATTGAGCAATTCCAAAATCGGAATTGTCTGCTTAACCTTCCCATAGAACCAATGCCACATTTTAGCGAGGAAGCACTCCTTCCTCTACCACCTTCTCCAGAGGCTGACTTTTGTACAGGGTTGTCCTTGCATCTTGAAGTGATTGATACCATCTTTCCAGCAGAAGTGGACACGGATCCACCGCGAGTGCAAGGATAAGCTCATCGACTCCACAATAAGATCAACAAGCCAAGGCACTTTTCTCCCACTGGGTTTTTTCCCTCGGCTATATTCGGTGATTGGCACCAATAACAAATTTTATTTTTTCTTTTCTTTTCTTGTTTGTTAATCAGACATTTTGCAGAGATCTCAGCTAAACAAGAGCATACAAACACGCCCCAATAGTCCACCTACCGTGCACACAAATTAGGAAGGGGAGAGACATGCAATGCCTACAAAGAGCAAAGAGAAGCAATCTGCACAACATCAACAAGCAAGCACTACAACAGGTGTATTCAAATCATAATCTTTTGTTCTTTATGTGCTTTTCACTTTTGCATATATTGTTTGCATGTTCACACATAGTTGGCTGGTTTAAGTTTTAAATTAGTTGTTACCATGTGGTGAGTGATTTCTAGATTATTAGAGGACTTAGTAGAAGGTATTTCTATTTGAAGATGGTGTAAGATATATGCCAACGGAGTATGCCAAGTTCTTATGCTCTCAAAGTCTAGTAGTTATCCCTAGTGGTAGCTACCTCTTAGGTATGGGCTAGGTGCTACAATTAATAAAAAAATTTATGAAAATCATGCCCCAAAAAATATATACAAGTGAATTGAGACATGACGTGTCTACGGCCATGTGGAATGCTTGGTAGGACCTTGGGTTGTCTTAGCACCTTGGGGCCGATGCCTTGGTTTCCATGGGGTGAACACGGACGTCTAAAAGATTAAGAAGAAGACCTTCAAGGAATCTACCGCCTTGATAGATGTTGGTAGGACTCTGGGGTACATTATGGGCCCTCGAGACCGATGCCCTCATCTTCATGGGGTACTCCTTATGTCAAAAAGAAAGAAAAGGGTCTGTCGCCCTTGAGATACTTAACGGCCTTTAGATTCTCTTGGCGGAGGTCTCTTGGCCATTGCTTGGGTCTCATTGGGATGGAACCTTCCTCTTTATTCATCTTTTACACACACACCAAAAAAAAGAAAGAAAGAAAGAAAGAAAGAAAGGTCCAATCACCATTGCTCATATTTAGGAGTAGGCCAATGTGGGTTCTAAATGAGAGTTCTAAGTGTATTAAGCAAGGCTCACTTATGGGGTTGTCCGCCCATGTGTGAAAGAGGCCTAGGGTTAGGGTTAGGGACATCTCTACAAAAGAGATGTTAGCTAAAGAAAGTGGACGTTTTTGCCATTCTCATAAGCTATTGAGTGAAGCTCTTGAGCTCTCAAGCTATGGCAGCTCTCTAACTCTCTCTCTATTGTACTCTAATGAGCATCAAGCTCCAATGAGTATAGCTCCACTTCTTTCTCTTAATCTGTTTTTACATCATTGAAGTAGATTAATCTATGATTAGTTGAATGCTTCTTTCTTTCTCTTGTGTATGCTGCATGCTTGTAGTGTGTGTGTGTAGTCTCTATTGATGCAAGCTCTTGCCCACTTCATTGGCAATGAGTTATTCACGGATAGACTCTCTCTATGAGCTTGTGGGTTTGTGAATGTTACATTCTCTGCTTGCTTAAGCTTGTGGGTTAGTAGATGCACACTTATGGGTTTGTAGGCATTAGGGAAAGCTAAGATTTAATCAATGTTTGAATGGGATTAAGAGATTGCTATGCATTGCTTGTTCTCTTGATTAGTGTAGTGGATTTAAGGGATTGAGAGATTGATTGAGGTGTTGAATGGTTGAATCGTCAAGTGGTGGTTTGTGTATGTGAACTCTCCCTCATGGGATAAGCCTTCATGCACTAATCGGGTCGAGTCCTCGGATTGACATTGTGTTTCTTAACACATTTGTTGATCGGTAGTACTCTATGAGCACTATATTGCATGGTAGAGAGAACCGCTCTACAAAGCACCATGTAGATGGATTAAAATATAGGTAATAAAATCCTGGAGATGGGGACCCTATGGCCTTGTGGCCATATGATACCTCTTAAGAATTACTATGAAGAGATTATGAGGCTAGCTAGAAGAATGCTTGAGAGGGGTGGCCTATTGTTGTTTGGCCATAGGGTGCCTCTCATGAAGGACTATGTAGGGGTGATGCACCATGTGAAGGGATGCACATATATCTAGAAGCATGATTGAAAAGGAGAGCCTATTGACCTATGTCCATAGGGTTCCTCTAAATGTATATGTGGGTGATGACCCTACAAAGGGATGGAAGAGTGAGCATGGGGAGGCGATTATGCAAGAGTGATTGTGGGGAGGTGATTCACCATGTAAAGAGAGCTTGAAATGTTGGACTCTATGGATGTCTTTTCATAGGCTACCTCTCAAGAGTGACCAAGAAGAGACTATAGCTAGAAGAACTCTTGAGAGTGGGACCCTATGGCAATGTGGCCATAGGGTGCCTCCCAAGAGTTACTATGAATTGGTTAAGCACCATGTCAAGGTATGCAAGTCTAGGTGGAGGAATGCCTTGAGAAGAGGAACCTATGGCCATAATACCATAGGGTGCCTCTTAAGGCTTACCATGAAGAGGCAATGGACCTAGCTAGAGAATGATAGAGAGGGCCCTCCAACCATAGAGTTCCTCTCAAAAATTACTATGTAGGGTTGATGGCCCATATAAAGGGATGCACAACTAGCCTAGGGCCCTCCAACCATAGAGTTCCTCTCAAAAATTATTATGTAGGGTTGATGGCCCATATAAAGGGATGCACAACTAGCTAGCTAGAATCATTTTCAAAAGGTAGATCATATGGCCTTGTGGCCATAGGGTTCTTATAGAGAGTGACAATGGAGAAGTGAGGCACCTAGTAAAGGGATGTAAATGTAGTTGGAAGAATGGATTTTAGGGGGAGCATATGGCCCTTTGGCCGTAGCGTACCTCTAAGAGTGACTACAAAGAGCCTTTAGATCTAGTTAAGAAAATTCTTGGGACGAGTAGCCTATGGCCCTATGGCCATAGGGTCTTTTTGAGAGTTACTATTATGTAGGGGTGCTGCAACCTCTAAAGGATGCATATCTACTTTAAAGAATGCTTTAGAGGTGGAACCTATGCCCAAAGCATGCTTCTCAAACATAGCTATGGTGGGATGATGCACCCTGTGTTTGAATGCAAATCTAGGTAGAAAAATGCATAGGGAGAGTACTTCTCTTTGAGAATAGATTGCCTCATAGGAATGATTATGGAAAGTTGAGTGCTTGCTAGGGGATTGTTGGAAGAACTCTTGTGAGGGGATCTTATGGCTCCTTGGCCATAGGGTGCCTCTCAAAGAGTGACTATGGAGAGGTGAATCACCATGTGAATACATGCAAATCTAGTGGAAAGAATGCTTGGTATAGCAGGAGCCTATGGTCCTTACTTCATAGGGGTGTCTCTCAAGAGTGATTATACAAGTGTCAAGCACCATGTAAATAGATGAAGATCCAAGAAGAAGACTTCTTGTAAGAGGACATCTATGTCACTTTTACCATAAGGTGTCTCCAAAGAGTGAATAAGGGGAGGTGATACACCATGTAAAGAGTGAATATGGAGAGGGTATGCCAATGAAACAGCTAGAAGAAAGGTAGAGAGGGCCTTACAGCCCTCTAGCCAAAAATTGCCTCCCAAGAGTAACTATGGAGTGGTGAAGCACCATGTCAAGGGATGCAAATCTAGGTAGACAAATTTTAGAGAGGGGGACCCTATGGCCTTGTGGCCATATGATGCCTCTGAAGACTTACTAAGAAGAACCTAGGAGCCAAACTAGAAGAAGGCTTGAGAGGGGGGCCTATGGCCCTCTAGCCATAGGCTACCTCCTAAGAAGGAATATGTAGGGGTGATGCACCCTGTGAAGAGATGCACATATAGCTAGAAGGATTCTTTAAAAGGAGAGCCTATGGCCCTATGGCCATAGGGTTCCTCTAAAGTTATGGATGGTTGATGACCCTAAAAAAGGATGCAAGAGTGATTATGGGGAGGTGATTCACCACATAAAGAATTCTTGAAAGGGGGATGCTATGAGATGTCTTAGCATAGGCTACCTCTCAAGAGTGACGAAGAAGAGTCTATGCTAGATAGAATAATGCTTGGGAGTGGGAGCCTATGGCTATGTGGCCATTGGCTGCTTCCAAAGAGTTCCTATAGATTTTTGAAGCAACATGTCAAGGTATGCAAGTCTATCTCGAAGAATGCTTTGGGAAGAGGAACCTATGGCCATGTGGCCATAGGGTGCCTCTCAAGATTTAACATGAAGAGCCTAGTTGGCCTTTGCCAACTAGGCCAGAAGCATGCTTCTCAAGCATAGTTATGCCGAAAGGAAGAGCATAGGAATATACCTAGAAAAGTGCTTGAGAGGGAGGGCCTATAAACCTTTGGATGCTTCAAAAGGGCAACCTATGGCCCTATGGCCATAGAATGCCTCTCAAGAGTGTCTACATAGGGTTTGGGCGGGAAATTTGAAATTTGAATTTCCCCCCAAATTTGAATTTGAAAGTTGAACAAGATATTTGAATTTGAATCTAGGGGGAAAATTCAAAATTCAATCTTGGTTAGTTGTCTTTTCATTTTCTAAAATTTTTCAATTTTCTAAATTCAAACTTGTAGTGGGAGGCTTCCTACACAAATTCAAAATTCAAGCTTGAATTTTAGAGGGATTTTTGAGCAATCAAGGAGGTTTTCAATTCTTCCAAGAGGATTATTACAAAAAAGTACAAGGTACTATTCATTGTTTATGTTTCAATTTCTTGGTAATTATCCTTTTTGAATTACTCCATTAATATGAGATTAGTGCATGGATTAGTGCATAAATAAGAATGCTAATTATTGTGTAGGTAATTAGTGCATTTAAATGAATATTTCTTTGTATTAGTGCATTAATGTGAAGGTTAAGTGGTGTGTAGTTAGATTGATTATTAGCAATCAATGACTTCATTAGTAAACAGACACATCAACAAAAGGGAAACACTAACCTTGAAGTGTGACAGGAGATTAGTGGTTTGCGGATGATGATGAGAGTACACGCCAAGAAGACAAATCTGCACGATTGAATGACACTGATATGTGTGTGTGTGTGTGTGTGTGTGTGTGTATGTGTGAGTTTATGTGTGTGTTTGTATGTGTGGGTGCGCAAGGAGGAGAGAGGGAGAGAGGCAAGAAAGGTATCTGTGTGCATAGTTGGAGAAAGGGATGAAAGAGGGTGACAGGGAAGCAAAGAGAATGGGATGAAAGAGGGTGACAGGGAAGCAAAGAGAATGGGATAGAGGCGGCTCAAATCGACAAGATCAGGACGCAAGGGAGAAAAGGGGGCCCGATTGACGGTGGCATCAATGGGTGCACAACAGAACATGGAAAGGGAGCACGACAACGGTAGGGACAAAGGCGGCTCAAATCGACAAGATCAGGTCGCGACGAGGACGTACACACATCTCACGTGATATGTAATCTTTACAGCTATACCTAGCTCGCGGAGGACATCACATCTGGTGCCTAGGGAGGTGTATGTATTGCTATTGGGGAGACCTTGTGCTTTGTGATTAAGGACAAAGGCATCATAATGCCCTAGAGAGCAGAGTGGATGATTATGTGCATAGGAGAGGACAAGGTTGGATTTCTTAATGTATATGCTCCTAATGTGCCGGTCGAGTGGCCAAATTAACATTTGGATGCTGATTGGAGACTCCTTACCCACAGCTGAGTGTTGGTGTATGGGACGAGACTTCAACGTGCTACGGGATAGGCCGGGTGGTAGCCACCATTTAGGGTGCTAAGCCAACAACTTGGGAGATACTATGCTTTGCCTTAAGGATTTTAGATGCTTGGCATGTGGAAGGATTTAGCGAGACCTTTCGGAGTTTCTCCTTCTCACGTTTGGACAAGAGGGTGGGGGATGCTAATCTCTCTCACATTGATTGTTGGTATGTAGATGGGTGGGCATGCAATTGGGGTGGGAGACTATTGGGATCCTAGCAAGGGGTCAATCTTGGTAAACCACCAACATGAAGAAGATTAATTTAAAGTTTTTCTCTGTGTAATATTCTTGAAGCAATGTTATGTACAGGTTCATGGAAGTGAGATTTGGCACGTTTTGTGTTCAAATCTCACCTCTCGTCGAATAGATCATTGTGGTCTCTTGGGATTGTTCCTACGACGTTAAAAGCCTCTCTCTCTCTCTCTCTCTCTCTCTCTCTCTCTCTCTCTCTCTCTCTCTCTCTCTCTCTCTCTCCCTCTCTCTCTCTCTCTCTTTTAACAATATTGTAGAGCTTACGTAAATCAGGGAGAGAGTCTCTCCCTCATCCCCACCGCCTCTCTCTCTTTTAACAATATTGTAGAGCTTACGTAAATCAGGGAGAGAGTCTCTCCCTCATCCCCACCGCCTCTCTTTTTGGGTTTCGGTGATCCATCATATCCCTGGTAGACCATCTTAATTCTCCAAATCGACATGTGTTCGAATCCCACTACGTACTATATGTTGCTACCTATTAAAAACCACCACAATAGGTAACTGAGAGATAGACATGGATCCGATAGTAGGCTCCAGGTATAGAATTGTGCGCAAGATCGGAAGCGGAGCATTTGGTGAGATTTATGCGTGCATGCATGTGTGCGTGCATGCGTGCATGCGTGTGTGCGTGTGTGCGTGTGTGCGTGCATGCGTGTGTGTGTGCGCACGCACACGTGCGCACGTGCCCCCCCACTTTCTCTCTCTCTTTCTGATTCCGCAAAGCTAATTTTTGTTAGGGTTTAGCAGTCCGATCATGTATATACATTCACAATGTGGTCCGATGTCCCTGGGCCCCCACAGCAACTTCCCCCCTTTAGATGTATATACATATCATGTAATATGGGGGGAAGCTAGACCCTCATGCCAAGTAGTGCCTGCCTCTAATTAACTCGTATTATCCATTAATCTTTAACTTTAAAACTTCAATGTGGTCCGATGTCCCTGGGCCCCCACAGCAACTTCCCCCCTTTTAGATGTATATACATATCATGTAATATGGGGGGAAGCTAGACCCTCATGCCAAGTAGTGCCTGCCTCCAATTAATTTTATCAAGTACTCCACATTGGGATAGGAACTTCTCCACCTTTATCCATACATGATGTACTACTTTGCAATCCCACAAAGAATGCCTTAATGATTCCTTCCCACTTTTGCACCAAGGGCACATGGGATTACCTTCCCCCCATCTGGCAGTAAGCTCCTTGATAGGCAGTTTGTGGTGCAATATCCTCCACAACAATAAATTGAGTCTTCCAGACACTGAAGCTTTCCGTAACTTTTTGTTCAATTTGCAATAATACAATGTCACCCTGCAATCTGCCCTCTTCCACTTTTCTACCATCCAAGACAGCCATTTCACTTCCACCCTCTTGATCTTGACTTTGTGACCAATCAACTTTCCGTTGATCTGCCACTCCTTTAGAGAAGGCTCAGAAGAAATAAAGGGAGTAGAGGGCCAATCAACTTTCCGTTGATCTGCCACTCCTTCAAAGAAGGCTCAGAAGAAATAAAGCAAGTAGAGGGCCAATAGCTTTTCTAGTAAATTAAGAAATAATCAACATAAAAACTTCCCTAATCAACTGCAGAGTTGTGCTGTCTAGAGTCGTGATCTAGGTCTAGTAGAACTGTAAAATTATGCTCCAAATAGCCGTAAATGTGACTTTTATAAAAGCGACTTAATTTTTACTTTTTTAGGCTTAGACGAATTGTATCACTTAAAATAAGTCCTTTCATGCATTCAAATCCACCAAAAATCATAATTAACATATTAGAGCTCAATAGTGCCCAATGAAAACCTTTCCTGACTATCTGACCCTTAAGGTTGTAGCACATACATAAAAATAATTAATTAATTCCATTATTCTTACTTTACAAGATCCCGTTTCTTAAAAATTTTGTATCGTTGTTGTCAATTATGAACAATTTGCGTTTGTGCAGTGTTCTATTTTAATGTTCTTTCAGTTTTTTATAATTGCAATATTTAATTCTAGTTTAATTTGAATTACGTGCTTTTGTCTATCATAGATTTCCGCGCTCACAAGGTAATCAACTATTGATGTATGTGTGTCAAGATGAGAGCCCGGACTAATTGGTTTCTATGTATTGAAAGCAAACCACTTGTATACCTTCTTTTAATTTCTTGTGCAGGCATACAGATTACTCACTTGCAAAGATTCACCACCAACTGTGCCACTATCAAGAACTTGTATCTAAACCCCATCTACCTCACCAACCATAAACCCATCCATTGCTTTTAGCTTAACCTCTTCATCCCTGCAACGTGCTTTTGGTTCATAGTATTTCAATATTTTTTTCCTCATTGAAATAAATCATTTGTTGTATGAAATTTTAGCTGTAAAAAGTCTTGTTACCTAATAATCATACAGAAAAAGATGATTTAATATAGGTGCAGGTAACTTGGGTGACATTGTCCATGGACAAGATGCCTGTACATGCATTCATGTTCTTTACACTTAGAGGCTACTTGTATATGCATTCATGTATGGTTTTTTCTTTTTTTGGCTTTATAGTGAGAGGCTATAGGTCTGTACTTTACTGTGAAAGGCTACTTGTGCAGGCATTCATGTATGTTTTTTTTTTTGTTGGCTACTGGCTTGTCCATGCATTCATGTACTTTATTTTTGTTGGCTACTTCTCCATGCATTGATGTATGGTTTCTTTATCCTGAATTTTGCAGGGCAAGATGTGTTGGTGTCCTCCATATGTGCATTTTGAGAGGAAGACTATGTTTTGCATGAACAAAGCCCAAGCACACGAAGTATATGACCTTACCGACTCTGTAGTGGATGCATGAATATTGACTGAGGCAGACTTTAGAGACAATGACTGGTTAAAATGATTTAAGAAGGTGCCAAAGAGGGGCAACAAAGTGAAATTCAGAGATGGTGGGTCCATGATTCCAACCTCTTGTGCAGATCTGCTCTTGCTGCATGTGAATCCTTTGCACCATTGATGTGGTCCCACAACAAACTTTCGACGTTTTTGAAGATATGCATTGGGTCCAAGAGATGGTTGATGCAAAGACTTGTCCAATAAGGTAGTTGAAATAGAATAGAATACCTCTTCATCCCATTGGGGAGCCCTTCATCAAGCGCCTTCATGGCTTGCCAATGTCTCTCGCGACCATATGTGGAGGTCGACGCCCGATGAATCCTTCACGCAATTCATGTGGCTTTAGATGACATTTATGGCCCTGGAATATCATCTTTTTAAGTGCACGTGACCTTCGTGCATCCAGTCTTGGCCCACAAACTAGACATGCATGGTAGCCACTAGTGACAAGCCCTGAATACTCCCCATAGCTACAAAAGTCATGCATAGTCCACATAAGTATGCCTCTAATATGTGCCTGCTTTTGTCTTTCACCTTGATGTCGAACCACAACTCCTTGAGCTCATCTATAAGCGATTATAGATACACATCTATAAGCGATTGTAGATACACATCCATATTCTTTACCTTGTAACGACCAAGCACTAGCAAGCTGAATATCAAATGCCCCTTCTTTGTCGTCAACCGTGGAATGTTGTAGTTCACAACAACTATGGGCCACACACTATATGTTGTCGAGCGGCGCTGACCAAATGGATTAACTCCATCCATTGCCAAACCAAGCCGCAAATACCGAGGGCTCTTTTGCAAAATCTAGCCAAGTCTCTTTGATGTGTTTCCATGCCATGCAAACTGCAAGAATGCGTTGCACACCATCCGTGGAGCGATTTTGGGAGTGCCAAGACATAAGGCTTGCAATTGATTTACACCTGAACATGTGTTGAATGCGCGGTATTAGTGGAAAATGCCTCAAGACCTTCTCCGGCATAGTTTCCCGTCAAAGATCTTTACGATATCTGTCAGCACCACACTTTGGACATTTTTCCAAGTCCTTGTACTCCCTTTGAAAGAGGACACGTTGGGGCAAGCATGTGTGGAATTATAGTCTACGCCCAGCTTTCGGAGTATCTTTCTTGCATCATCTCTGGAGCTCGGCATTGTATTCTGAGACGGCAATATGTGATTCTTCAAAAGCCTACACGTCACACCACGTTGAACATCGAGCAAGCATTGTAAAGATGCAATAGTCGTTTGTTTAAAACATGCACACACATTACCTGAATAGCTCTGTGACGCTTTTATCACTCCAACCAAATGACCCTTGAAGGTTTAGCAACGTAAGGACTGTCTTCAGAGACGGGAAATCCTCGAGCCTTCATATAAGGGTGTACGAGCCTCTTGCTTCATACCCTCGGCCACAGGATCACTTGCCTCAAAAATTGCCTCGAGCATGTCATCCATCTCTTGTTCGAGCATCTCCACGTGTGGATATTTATTGGCATTCACATCAAGAGCCATAGGCATAGCATTTTGCAAACCTTTAGTGCCCGCCACTTGGTTGGACCGCAGACCGCATGCAAACCCGCCTAACTGGTTGCAGGACTCTTGTCGCTTCCCCAATGTTGGAGTCCTGTGAGAAGCATAGCCCACATATAAATTTAAAGATACACACAGTCTTTAGACATCCACGTACTACGATCAATTTACCGATGAAATATGTTGTGCAACCACTTGATCAATAATGGTGGGATCAAACTGTCCGTAAATTTAAAGATCCACACAGTCTTTAGACATCCACGTACTACGATCAATTTACCAATGAAATATGTTGTGCAACCACTTGATCAATAATGGTGGGATCAAACTGTCCGTATTCCTCCACATGCTGCATCATTACACGACGTTGTCGTAGCTCCGCCCATTTGCACTGGTTGCAAGGACATAACACTGGGTCCAGCTCTAAGGTGCACACATGTATGCCCTACATGAGGCCTTCCCGTCATCTCATATCCCCTCGAATCCATATAAAGTACCGGGAATATGAGGGCCTTCTCAAAGCTCAGGGGCCCACTGTAAGGATTTGGAGCTGAGTCAGCTGCCAACTAGGCGTGCAAAAGGCCGGAGCTTTTGGCGGTGTCAGGTGTGTATCCTAAACTGCCCAAATCCGACGGGGGTTCAATTTATTGGTTTGGGCACAATGGCGGCGGCCTAAACCCTAGGTTGTTTTCGAGCACTTCGAACTGCACAGTCGATTGATGAGGCGGATTCTAACCTCCAGTGCCCGTATCCAGTTTCGGCTTCTCTCATCCTCGGCCCGCCACACCTATGCTTCACCACAGGGGGGTGGCTTCCGGGATGCGCCCCACATCACCACAGGCATGCTTCACCACAGGGATGCCTTCTCTCTCCGTCGACTTGTCACATCTTCCTCTACCCCATCCTCCTCCGCAGGCCTTCCTCTCGCATCTTCCCCTTCCAGGTTGAAGTTCTGGTGTTCAGTTCTGGGCCTTGTTTTCACGGTGGTGGTTGCGAATGAGGGTTACTGTGTATATCTGGCATGCCGGGGAGATGTCCCAAGCATGAATCATGGGGAAGACCAGATGTGGATCCCTTCTACAAATATGGATACTAAAGCTCTGCTGGACAAAGTTCCAGATGGATTTTTCTATATGATGGTTGGATGGCCTGGAATCGGTAAGACTACACAGTTATGTGATGCTGCAAGGGATAGGGGAGCAGCAATTTATCTTGACGGGGCTGCACAACAGTCTTTCAAAGCCATACAGGCGACTATCAATCAAAGGTACAGAAGTCTTTTTATGTCATGGATGCGTCCTGAGTCAGGACTGGAAATCCTTAGCGAATTGGCTTTCTGGGTCAAACTATTTAGACGAAAGCATCTGGTCTTCATAGTTGACCATATTGAAAAGCTGGCTGAAGCAGATGTTTTACAGCTAGTTTCATGGGCGAAGAAGCAAGCTGATGGTAAGCGCGTCAGGGTAATCTTGATGGGGTCTGAGCAGAGTACCAGGCTAATTTCCAACTCTGATACCAGAACCAGAGGTCGACTTGTGCTGTGTTATCCTCCAAGCGCTCAGGAGATAAGGGAGGCTCTGAGAAAGTTCATGAGTACCCACCCAGATAAGTATAACCTGGATGTTGAGAAGTGTCTCTACCTCGGAGGGACATGCCCAACTGAGTATCTGCATGGCGACCTCCTCGCCACAGAAGAGTATTTAATGGAGCAGTTCACAGAAAAGCATGCCAGATTTGAGAGGCAACGCAGGGATTTCCGTGATGTAGGTTTTTGGTTCACGCTTTTAGTGGCAGGGTCTAATGGCGTGTCATTGGTGGCTCTCCAGAAGTACTATGTCCCTGACCTAGACAAGGTACTGTCTGAACCCTGCATTCTGTATTATAAGAAAAAGGTGTACTTTATCTCCGGCCGCAGCCGGGAAATGCATGCCGATTTGGTGCTTGAGGCCTATGGAAATGAGGTCCTGGAAATCTCTGCAGAAGTCGAAAGGCTCTCTAGGCTGTGGTTTTGGCCACTTTCATGGATGAAGCTGGTGAAAGAAAAAGGAAAGCTGGTGACGGCAAAGGAGAGGATTGCGAAAATTCAAGAGTGCATGTCTAATAAGTCATATGAGGCTTATGGCCCTTTATATCAGACAGAAGGACCAGTTAAGGCTGAGCCGGTGTGAGTGGTGTATGTGAGACACCAGCAGAGGAGAAAGGGAACAAGAGTGCATGAAGTGGATGAGCACATATAGTTCAATGTGTGATGCATGTAAGTTTGCCCTGGCACATGTTTTTTTTGGGATAGATATCTCGGTGTCTCCTTGGGTTGCACATGTTTTTTTTTTTTTTGGGATAGATATTTCAATGAGATATCCTTGGGACAATCAAGCTTGACATCTTTCTTGGATGTTTGGTGTAATGTTAAACGTGGTGCAATTTGATGGCTTCACTTGTTATAGGCTTATTTAATCATTCATATGTATGACTTGGCTTTCATTTTGGGATGTTGGCAGTGTTTTCTACATCATCATGATTGATTTCAACTTTTGGAATGTTTAAAATGATAAAAAGTAAGTTCATCTTTGGTATTTCAGCTTTTGGAACGTTTAGAATGATACAAAGCAAGTTTTATAGAAGTGGGGAGCTGAAAAACCCACTTAATTCTTAGTTCAAGGCTCTTTTTGTAAATGTGGCTTGTTCCATCTTAAAGTAGGGGTTGATGTTCTAACTCAAAGTAAACTTTGTTTAGTCTTTTAAGTTTGATTTGTAACTCTTTCTTGCTCCAACTGATTATAGAGTTAGTTTAGTTCTTTCCTATGTTTGTGTTTCTTTGTTGACATAGAGTAGTCTTGGAGTGCTAGACTCTATCATGATTGAGTATGCCCATCACCTCTGGAGAGTGATAGAAACTCAGCTCGTTGGTTTTATAAAGTATATTCTTTTGAAATAACCTTATACAAACCTGCACCTACTCTTGGGCACTGATGACCTGATGACGTGAGTGGGGATGTCGTAGCTTATTGTCCACGCTATGCATGATAGAGTTGATCAACCTACACTTCATGTCTGGACAAACATTGGAATTAAAGGTTGCACTTTCGAGTCCTATTCTTTTTAAAGTTTAGCTTAATGTTTTGTTCTTGTTTGTAAGTGCTCTAGGACTAGAGTTTATAGTTCTTTGTTTTGCTATTTTGCGTTATTGATTAGTATCTCAGTAGAGTAGTTTTAAGTTCTTATTAATGATCAAGTCTTTGTATGATTGTGTGTGTGTCTTTATGTTTATTTTTGGAAGGTTCCTTCAATTAGGTAATTGTTTTGTAAAAAATTTTCTTTTTCTAGTTTTTGTTGTTTTGTTTGTTTTGTTTTGTTTGTTTTGTTTTGTTTTTTGTTTTCCAACAACTACTACTCTCTCCCTCGTGCTTGCGTTCTCTTTTTTCATAGGCAAAAGCAAAGCACAGTCCTCTTGCTTTGTGTGTTTGTGCCCCCTCCCTCTTGTTGCCTTCTTTCATAGGCGGCACAAACAATAGAGAGTTTGCATTGTAGAGGCAACAGGCGCAATGGTTGTTTTTGTTCGTAGTATTTCGTTAGTCAAGCTTGTCTTGCTGAGCCCTTGACGCCCCTCTCATGCTTTGTCTCTCTTTCTCACTCTCTACGCAAGGGGCATGCTTGACGGAGAAGCTCAACATGATTGGATACCTTAGTCTAGACTATAAGGTATGGTCAGGAGGCTAATACTTTTTGCAATAGCACAATTAAAGAGTATGTGGTAGATTCTTTAGGTTTTGTCTTTTGCTATACATCTCCCCTTCAACAACCCAAAGGATTTATAATGGTAACACTTCTTTTGCAGTTGCACAAAAAAAGTTGTGGTAGATTTATGTAAGACGAAGGTCCACTCAAGGCCATGCTTTATGCTAACTAATTAGCCAAGGCTTGTTTATACGGACTGCTTGGTGGAATAAGGTCGTACACATGTGATTCAGGCCATGGTTTTTCAAAAGATCAGAAAACATCATGTATGCGATTGTTATATCAAGTCTAGCTTATATCCAACTGGATACAATTTAAACCTTGGAAATCGTTCATAATGATACAATTTAAACCTTGGAAATATTGAAATTTAGTTTTTCTTTTTGGTAAAAAACTGTTCTTACAGGAGGGAAAAAAGGCAAACTAAGCCCAAAGTCAATACTTGGCATACTTTTCACTTAAGAAGTAAATAAAAAATCAATCTCTCCGATTGGAGAAATTAATACAAGTTCCTTTCGAGGGGGGGCGACCTCATAAATGCAACCCTCAGTACTGTGTTCTTGTTGCAATCTTTTCTTTTACGTGAATCATTAGCTTTTCTTTCACAGTTATTGATTAAATTAAGTCTTTGCCAAGAAATACGATTACATTGGTATCAGGGCTTAGGCTTTCTTTCTTTTTGGAGAAAGGAACAGTTCAGGTATTCCATGAAAGGTTAGGTCTGTACATAACCTAAGTAAGAGGAATTGGGAGCTATTACCCTTCTTCCTGTTGTGCTAGAGATTGGGGGGAGCTCCTATCTTAATACTGCACCTCTTTGGAGGGTACCTATGGTTTTAGCAGTATTGGGAGCTATTACCCTTCTTCCTGTTGTGCTAGAGATTGGGGGGAGCTCCTATCTTAATACTGTACCTCTTTGGAGGGTACCTATGGTTTCAGCAGTATTGAGCTTGTAGAAAGTCTCCAAAGACTAGCCATCTGGGAAGTTGCACTGTTACGCCCCACTCCTCTATTTTAGCTTATAGACGGAACTCTCGCCAACTGGTGTGGGTATCAAAAAGGACTATATTCCTTGATTCCTGAAGTGAGAGAACTATGGGATTTGAGGATCAATAGGCTAATAACATGGAATGGCAAAGAACTAATTTTCTTAATGATGATGAAGCTAATGAGAGTATAAGGACAATTAGGTATTCGGCACGTCGGTTGCAAGAAGCACAGGATAATCCAAATCTGCGAGCAACTGTGCAAGCCCAATTACAAGTCAATGAGTTGATTCCTCCCACTCGAGAAGAGAGAGCTCGCTCTCTAGAGCGGTGGGAATCACCACAAGATGGGCATCGGCGGTCTCATACTGAAAGGAGACGAAGACATGCCTCTGGAAGAAGCCAAGAACCACAACCAAGAGAAGAGAAGGCTAGTGACAACCATGATGAGCAACATGAAGGGGACAACTCGGAACGTCGTGAGCACTCTGATGAAGAGTTGCCACCAAGACGACGACGTCCGAAGCGCTCCCCTCCTCGTACCACGAAGCGAAGATGTCACAGCCCAAGATCTAGCTCTTCCAGAGAGAGAAGCAATGAGAGGAGGCATCCTCGTCATAGAAGAAGGAAATCACCTTCTCCTCCTTCTCCATCCAATTCTTCCAACTCTTTTTTTAGAGCACACGAAGCAAGTTCTTCTTCCAGAAGAAGAGGGCATAGACATTCATATCCCACCTGGAAGAGATCTCCCCCCTCCAAAAGTTCAAGGAAGGAGGGAAAAGCATCACCTTCCTTTCTTACGATAGAACTTACGAAAATACGGATAATACTTTACAAATCAATCTAAGCGCTCAGAAATGTTGCTATGAATTTCCACAAGTCTGGTAGACAATGGTGGGCTAGTCTAAGAGCTCAAGGTCAAGCACCAAAGTCCTGGAGAGAGTGCAAGATTGCTATCCTGAAGCAATTCCTCACCGATGATGCAAAGGAAGTTGTCCTCACAGCATGAGGAGCTTCAAGCTGGAGCAAGGGGAAACTATCCAAAAGTATGTGGACAAGTTTTGGGATTTGCATCTCAAAGCCACTATCTTCAAGCAGATAGATTTCTCTGAGCAGAAGCAGTAATTCTGTGCGGGGCTTCCTGAAGATATGCACACTCATGTCAATGCCCAGAAGCCCAAATCTACCTCTGAGCTTATACACCACACGATGGTAGCAACCAAGATTTTTCTTCCTACTACAAAGTCGGGGTCTAAGCACAGGACAAAGGAGATAGATTTCAATCAAGAGATAAAGCTCCTAATGGCAAGCGTAACAAAGGCAACAAAAAGAAAGACAAAGGCCCCTATAAAGGTCAAAACCGTCTCTCTCTCTCAGAGATGGAATGTTATCGAAGCGAGAATCGATGCTTTAGATGTGGGGAACAAGGTCACTCTTATCGAGCCTGTCCTTCGAGATCGACTAAAAAGGATAAGCCCTAAGCATCCATGATTCTCACTCGGGAGAACCAAGAGGCCAAAGAAGACGAAGTATCATGCCAATGCTATGCATGGGCAAAGTACATGATCAAGATTGTCTCATCATGTTTGACCCAGGCTCAAATCGCAACTTCATATCAAGGGAGTTAGCGGAGAAGTTGGGCATCCACACACATGAAATGGGTCTTACTATGGATGTTGATGGTGCTTTTGATAGTCCAATAGTCCTAGTCACTCCCTTGATTGGAAAGCTCCGACTGCATGTGCAGGGCTATGTTGATCAAGAGGATTTCTTCATTTCCCCTCTTAAGAACCAAGATGTTTTGTTGGGTGTGCCATGGTTTCATAGGATGGCAGCTCATCTTAAGTTCCCAGAAAGAGTAATTGCTATTAAGCATAAAGGTAGAGAGACTAACTTAGAAGTTAACGACAAGGGACATATGATTCCTATTCTATCTATCTAAGGAAGCTTTACATAAATCAATGAAGTTTGCTATTTCTCTGTATATGATTTTTGTCAAAGATTCTTCTAAAGTTGATAACTCTCTCTTGTCGGAAACAAGTGATTCATCAAAAGTAGATACAAATTTAAAGTTGTTTCTAGATGAATATTCAGACCGTTTTACCGACTCTATTCCAAGTGAACTACCTCCCTCATGAGGGGTAGATGATCATAAGATAGAGCTTATTCCAAGAAGCGCACCACCCAACAAGCCACCTTATCGAGTCTCTCCTGCCCAGCAGGAAGAAATTATGACTCAAGTACATGAACTATTGGAGAAAGGGATGATATAGCCCAGCTCATCTCCTTTCTGCTCTCCAGTGTTAGTAGTGCAAAAGAAGGATGGTTCATACCATATGTGTGTGGACTATTGTGCACTAAACAAGAATACTATCAAGAACAGGTTCCCGGTTCCAAGGATTGAGGATCTCTTTGATAAGCTTCAAGGGTCTTTTGACTATAGTAGGATAGATCTCAAGAGCGGTTATCATCAGGATCTACATCGTACCGGAAGATATTCACACATAAGACCGCGTTTCGCATGACGTTTGGTCTTTATGAGTTTCTTGTGATGCCATTTGGACTCACAAATGCACCAGCCACATTCAATCGAATGATGGAACATATTTTTCGAAAGCATCGAGGTTACCTGGGGGTATTCTTTGATGATATCATAGTCTACTCCAAATCTTTAGAAGAGCACAAGGAACATCTCAAAGTAGTTTTTCAAGAACTGTGAGATAATAAGCTTTACATAAATAGCAAAAAGAGTGAATTCTTTTTGCAAGAAATAAGGTATTTGGGCCATATTATCTCTAAAGAAGGGATCTACATGGATCTCGAGAAGCTTAAGGTAATAGAAGAATGGCCTCAACCTATGAATCTTCCTGAGCTAAGAAGCTTTATTGGCATGTGCTCTTACTATCGAAGATTTATAGAGAAGTTCTCTTTGATAGCAGGTCCTCTCCATGATTTAACAAAGAAAAAGGTTAAATTTCAATGGATTGCTAAGGAAACAAAGCCTGTTCTAGTGCTTCTAGATCTCTCCAAGCCATTTGAGGTCCACTGTGATGCATGTGGTGAATGCTTAGGGGTTGTTCTTTTACAAGAGGGACATGCTATTGCATTCGAAAGTCGCCACTTGCATCCTGAAGAAAGAATCCTAGGCATCTATGAAAAGGAATTACTTCCAGTAATTCATGCCTTAGATTCTTGGAAGCATTATCTTCTGGGTACGCCCTTTATTATCCGGATAGACCATCAAAGTATCACGTACTTTATGACACATACCAAATTGTCAGATAAACAAATGAGGTGGGCTAATTTTCTTTCTAAATTTTATTTTTATATATCTCACATTCCAGGTAAGCATAACATGTAGCGGATGCTCTCTCATGAGACGACCAAGAGCAAATGTTGTATCTATAGCATATCACCAGGATCTAACAAGCATGTTAGATCATGACGACCAAGAGCGAATGCTGTATCTATAGCATATCACCAGGATCTAACAAGCATGTTAGATGCGTACGCTACTGATTTAGACTTTGTTGATGTAATGTCTAAACTAACCAGTGGGCAGAGCCAAGATCCATATATAATAAAAGATGGATTTCTCTTACATGCTCACAGTTATGTGTGACAAAGAAGCTCCGAGAGAAGGTTATGAATGAATCCCATGCTCCTCCTTATGCGGGACATCGCAGAATTCAAGCTACCATAAGTGCTATGGATACATATTTCTACTGGCCTTCAATGAAAAGGACATTCAAGAACATGTTTCCCAATGCTTGATATGTTAGAAGATCAAGTACGATACAGGCAAGCAACAAGGGTTGCTACAACCATTGCCAATACCAAAAGCTCCTTGGGAGAGTATTTCAATGGACTTTATTTTTGGTCTTCCTAAGTCCAGACAAGGAAATACAGGTATTTGGACAATAGTTGACAGGTTTAGTAAACAAGCACATTTCATACTTGTCAAAAAGAGCATTAAGTCCCATCATGTGGCTAACCTCTTCATTGCTCAAATCTTTAAGTATCATGGGCTACCTAGCTCTATAGTTTTAGATAGAGACCCATGCATGACAAGTCTCTTCTGGAAGGGGCTCTTTGATAATTTGGGAACTAAGCTTAACTTCTCCTCTGCTTATCACCCTCAAACGGATGGGCAAAGCGAGATAGTTAACTCCACGATTCTTGATCTTGTCAAATGTTATGTGAATGAAGTCACAGAGAAGAATCAATGGGATAAGTATCTTCCTTTAGTCGAGTATGTGTATAACAATACTGTTCACTCTTCCACAGGAAAAACTCCATTTGAGGTGGTGGAAGGCCGCCCCCCATTCTACGAATGAAGGAAAAGATTTTTGATGCTGCTGATGAGTATGTAAGGGACATCAAGATAGCATTTTAGAAGATAAAAGATGCTATTTGTGCCTCGCAGCAAAAGAAAAAGCAAGCAACTGATAAGCATCGAATAGCTATTGCTTTTAAGGATGACGAATGGGTACTCCTTAAATCCCAAAGGCCCGCATCTAAGGCAAACCTCGGGCAAGAATTGGCAAGGTGAGTCTACGGGTCATCAAAAGTTTTATGCTAAGCTGGCCAAAAGGTATTATGGGCCATTCCAAATTCAGGGAAAGATCAATGAAACGGCTTATAGGCTTAAGGTGCCAACCCATTGGTAGGTCCACAATGCCTTTCATGTTAGCCTCTTGAAGCCTTTGAAAGGTGTTCTGCCTACGAAACCAATCGATGAAGATCCTCTTGAATTTGATGAGCTTGAGGAGATATTGTAGCCTGAAGCAATCCTTAGGCACAAGGACAAGTTGTTGCAAAATGGTAAGGTGCTCCGTAAGTATTTAATTAAGTTTAAAAATTATCATTTTGACGATTCTAAATGGATGATGGAGCCGCAGCTCATTCCCAGGGGTTGAGTGCCTCTCAAGACATCGATGTATAAAAATGTTAATGAAGAAATGTTTTTTTTCCTCGTCTCTCTTGTCTTCATTATGTTTTAATATGCATGCATGAAGGACATGCACATGAAGGACATGCTTGCGGGGCAGACTCTGTCTCTCAAGCACAGACGAGTAGACTAGCAATCTACTACGGGATGGTGTCATGGCTACATAAGAAAGAACAAGCTTGCGGCAGACTGTGTCTCTCAAGCACCGAGTAGATTAGCCATCTACTGCGAAAAGTGTTTTGCTTAAATGTGGATCCCAAGCAAGATGGGCTAAGGCACCTTTACGAAGCATAGTTGAGGACGACTATGATTTAAGGGTGGGGTAATGTCATCAAATTATCATTTTGATATATTACCAATGTTTTTATGACCTCAGCACTTTATTTTGCTGGACACACAATGCATACGTGTCATCAAAATAAAGTTAGACTCATAAAAGATGACTTTCTCTCTCTAGATCTAGAGAGAGAAAGTACATGAAAGGACTCTAACAAAGTAAGGAAACTAACAAGAATGTAATGCTGGTCTATGGAAGGCCATAAGAGCAGAAGTACATTCATAAGTTGTTAGATGAAGCTAAAACGATGATTTTCTCTCTCTATACCTAGAGAGATAAAATGCTCCATAAGACCTTAAGGGGAGCTAGGATGCAGCGGAAATGACAATGGAGCACTAGATCAACTCAAAGACATTCATAAGCTGCTAGCTAAGTAATGCACATTCATATGTTGCTAGTTACAATGATTTTCTCTCTCTAGACCTAGAGAGAGAAAATACTTCAGAAGACCTTAACAGGAGCCAGAGCTCAACGGGAATGGACATGAAGTACGAGAAGTACTTAAAGACATTCATAAGCCATTAGCTAATGATACATTCATAAGCCATTAGCTAATGATCTAGGGATTCCAACATGCTTTACGAGAATCAAAATGACCTAGGAACGACCTCGAAACATATTAATTAAGTGTTAGAAGTCACCCGGGAGTGGGGGAACATGGCCCAGGGGGTGGGATAAGGTAGAGAGTGGATAAACTTGCTCCACAAGTCTCAATTAACCTATTATAGGTGAAAAGAAGGAGCTGGGAGCAAATGTAGCCAAAAAGCACCTTTTCCTCCCAAAATAGAGGCCAGAATCTGCTAAATCAAGCTCCTCACTCTCTGGATGGCGCAATTTCACCTCCCCCTCCCAAAATAGAGGCCAGAATCTGCTAAATCAAGCTCCTCACTCTCTGGATGGCGCAATTTCACCTCCCCCTCTGCATTTCTTGCATGTTCTAACTCCCATATGCATATAAGGCATGCAGGTAGTCACCGCATAGCTATCGAAAGCCTCTTTCCACTTCTTCTCTCTGCAATTACTAAGCTTCTCTTTGCAATTACTAAGCTTCTCTTTGCAATTACTAAGCTATCAAAAGCCTCTTTCCAATGATGATGCCAAGAAGGATGACAAAGGCAAGGCAAAGGTTAAAGAGGCAAACACTATTGTCCATGGCAGTGATGATGGTGACATTTGCTATGCCTCTACACTTGACTATGCATTTCTTGTTGTCACAAAATTGGATCATTGATTCCTGTGCATCTTTTCATGTTACTCCACATAGAGAGTGGTTTGTTTCGTATGATGCAAGTAGGAAAGGATGCGTACGACTAGGCAATGACTATGCTTATGAGATTGTTGGAGTGGGAGATGTGCATCTTATATTTGCCAATGGTTCTTCGTTTATGCTCAAGAAAGTGAGACATGTGCCACAGCTTGGTTAGCACTAGAGACAGCTTGATGATGGTGGATATCATGTTACTTTTGGTGATTGTTCATGGAAGATAACCAAAGGTTCTTTTGTTGTAGCTTGTGGTTCTAAGTCTGGTACATGTGTCTAGTGTGTTAAAAATCATGTCATTGTGCAGTAACCAAGCAGCCGTCTACTTCGTTGTGGCATCTCTGGTTAGGCCATATGAGCCAAAAGGGAATGAAAATCTTGTCTCGTTTTTGCTATATTCTTGAGTTTAATTTTTTAGATTTTTCTATTTATGATCATTGTTTGTTTGGCAAACAAACCACGTCAGCACATAAAAGAAGTGGCAAGAGGAAAAGCGAGCCTCTAAATTTGGTTCATATTGATGTGTGTGGGCCTATGCCTACTATGTCTTTGGGAGGTGCTTCATATTTTGCATAGATGATTACACACGAAAGGTGTGGGTGTATCCTCTTAAGTGAAAGGATGAAGCCTTTCAGAAGTTTGTTGCACTAGTGGAGAATTACTGTAGCCAAAAGCTTAAGTCCTTACACACAGATAATAGTGGAGAGTATGTCGCTAAAGCCTTTCAGGACTTTTGTGACTTGAAGGGCATTAAGAGAGAAGTGACTGCTCCATATAATCCTCCACAGAATGGCGTAGCTAAGAGGATGAATCGTACGATTCAAGAGAGGATTCATAGCATGTTGTCCAATGCTAGATTACCTAATGGTTTTTGGGCGGATGCTGTCAATATAGTTGTTCATCTTATTAATCGGTCACCTAATAAGGCTTTAGATGAGAAGGTTCCAAAGGAGCTATGGTCTGGGAAAACTCTGTCTTATGGGCATCTTCGTGTTTTTGGCTGTGAAGCATATTGCCATGTCCCTAAAGAGATGGGAAATAAGCTTGACCCGAAGTCAAGGAAGTGCATATTCTCTTGGATATGGCAAATCTGGCGAAATGGGATATCTTTTGTGGGATCCGAAAGCCAAAAAGATTGTACACAGCCATGATGTGTTCAACAAAGAGAAGCTGCACAAGAAGCCTATACCTGCTGTTGAGATACGTAGAATGGTGATTCAAGAAGATGGACTTGTGCATAATAGAGTGCCAAATGCACCGAATGATGGGCACCAAGCACAAGGTATGCAAGCTTAGAATCTTCCCCTTGTGAATCATGATGGAGTGGAATAAAATGGTGGCATTGTTGAGCCGGCGTTGAGGAGGTGTACAAGGGTGACACATCCTCCAGATAGATATGTTCCATCATCAGATTATGTCATGTTGACAGATTGTGGTGAGCCTTCGTGTTATAAAAAAGCATGTTACGTGATGACAAGCTTAAGTGGGAGAAGGCTATGCATTCAAAGATGGATTCTTTGCATAAGAATGCAACTTGGGACTTGGTACCTTTGCCAAAAGGAAAACATGCTTTGCCTTGCAAATGGGTCTATAAGTTGAAGGTCACACACCGAGTGATGGAAGGCCTATGTACAAGGCTAGACTAGTTGTCAAAGGGTTCAAGCAAGAGAAGGGTGTTGACTTTGATGAGATTTTCTCTCCTGTAGTCAAGATGACCACTCTTCGGTGTGTTCTTGCTTTGGTTGCCAGAGAGGTCATGGAACTTGTCCAAATGGATGTCAAGAGAGGTCATGGAACTTGTCCAAATGGATGTCAAGAGAGTGTTCTTACATGGTGATCTTCATGAGGATATTTATATGCAGCACAGCCATAGGGTTTTTGTTGTGAATGGCAAAGAGAACTTGGTGTGTAAGCTCAAGAAGAGTCTTTATGGCTTGAAGCAAGCACCAAGGGAATGGTATCATAAGTTTGATGCATTCATGAAGTCTCAAGGTTATATTAGGAGTGAGGTGGATCATTGACTCTATACGAAGAAGGTTGTCGATGGTAGTCTTTTAATCTTGATTCTTTACGTGGATGATATGCTCATAGCTAGGAAGAACACCTATGAAGTAGATGCTTTACAAACAAAGTTGCATGAGAACTTTGACATGAAGGATTTGGGAGAAGCCAGTCATATTCTCGGCATACGTATCATGTGAGATAGGGATAAAAGGTTGCTTTACTTGTCTCAAACTGAGTATGTATCTAGAATACTCAAGCATTTCAATATGGAGAGGGGGAAGGCAATAAGTACTCCATTGTCTCCATATGTGGAACTTAGCCAAGATGACTGTCCTAAATCAGATGAGGAGAAGGCTGAGATGGTCAAGGTTCCTTATGCATCTACAGTTGGTAGTTTGATGTATGCCATGATTGCTACACGTCCAGATATTGCATTTGCAGTGGGAGTAGTTATAGCAGATATATGGCTAATCCTGGCAAGAAGCATTGGGAAGCAGCGTGTGTATTGGAGGATTGTGATCAGTGATACAATGGTTTCATTAAAGGATTGTTTTAAAGATAGCTGATGCTGAGAAAAAAGGCAATTTCATATTGGATGTGTAAGTGGTGTGACTAGTTTTATGTTTGCATGAACATCCGGCTAGGGGGCCTGGGAACTCTTTTCTGTGGTACCCGGGACAAAACCTAACCAAATTCCTAATTGGATCCCATCACTACAGTGGTTGGGCGTTTGGCTAACCCATGGGACTGGAAGGTTGGACTGATGGATCCGTAAATCGAGACTCAATTTTTGTTTAGTTCAATAGATGAAGTAAATCCCAGACAAAAATTGTTCTATGGAAAAGAATCGATGGCTGTGCCTCTCAATGAGGAAAAAAGCATTGGTCTCTATGATCCAAGTACAGTCTTTTTCCCTGATCTGACTATGGGACTTACGGGTTCGGTTAGATGAGTTTAGTTAGTTAAGCCCGTGCTTTCCGGGCAAAGGAAGTTTTTTCGGGTTCGGTTTTGGAAAAACCGATGGATTAGTCTCTTGTCTGGATATCTGTGGACGAGGCCCTGAGTGTGGGACCCTACCCCGCGCAAGAAGTGCTACTTCCGTTGCCAGCACCCCTAAAATTGTTGCGCGATGGGGATAGGGATGTCACAATTGGTATCAGAGCTATTTAGCTAATAAAAGGATCAACCGAGAAGCCAAATATGTCAAGAAGCACTAAAAGGTTATAATTGTGTGATAAAATTCATGCAATTTGATATTCAAACTGAAATTTATAAATTGTAATTGGGTCTTCAGATGGAAGTACCGCAATTGTATGGAATTCCTGGCTGCTTGAGGCCTAGACATGATGGTATTTACCTTATAGTTCCAAGAACCGTGACTACCCGTATATACCGAGGGTATAACTGCAGCTCTTTACTGGCAGTATATACGAGTAAATCTAAGACTTGAAATTATAAGCATTAATGTTATCCAGATGACATGCATAAGACATGCAACCATAACATATAACACATAACACATAATCATAATGCATTACGCATAATGCATTAGGCATAGAAGATAATGCATTATGCATAACACATAGCGCATAGCATTAGGCATAGCATATAACGCATAACACACAGCGCATAGCGCATAACGCATTAGGCGTAGGCTATGAAACAAAACACATGTATAGCGCATTAGGCATAGTGCATAACACTTAGCGCATTATGCATTAGGCATAACCATAGTGCATTACGCATAACCATAATGCATTATGCATTATGCATAACACATTAGGCATAACACATAATGCATTAGGCATATAACCATAACACATAACGCATACGCATAATGCATTAGGCATAGGAGATAATGCATTAGGCATAGTGCATGACACATAACGCATAACCATAATGCATTATGCATAACGCAAATGAGGCATAGGACATTATCGATAACGCATTATGCATAATGCATAGCACATAGCATTAGGGATAGTACATAACGCATAACACATAGAATGATAGTGCATAATGCATTAGCATTAGGCATAGGCTATAACGCATAGCACAAATATAGCGCATTAGGCATAGGCCATAGCGCATAACATATAATGTATATCCATTAGGCCATAGTGCATACACATAGACATAATGCATTTAGCATAGCCATAACATATAACATATTAGGCATAGCACATACATATTAGCCATTATGTATTGGGCATAATACGTTAGTGATAACGCATTAGCCATAACACATAATGTGTTTTATATGCAAAACACATACGCATTGGCCTCAACCCATTAAGCATAGTGCATTAAAGCATAATGCATATGCATTACTCATTCGCCATAACACAAAAGACATAAATTTCATATCTATCGATGTCTTAGTTTGTTTCAATTGAAAAGTATCGTACTCATCCCTGTACTCATCTACAAGGTAAAATATCATTTTTCTTGTGCCACATACTCATTGAGTTAATTTATTTTGAATGTCTAATAGCTAATTTTCCCCTTAAAACATGATTGTTTTGTAGGTACATCACCGTAATTTCTCATCTCATGGCCACTTAGAAGTTTATGAGACAGAAGTGTTAGAGCCATTGCATGACAGAAGTGTTAGAGCCATTGCATGACAATGAGAGTGAGGTGGCTTTTTTCAAAAAGGTGGATGAGGAGCTAAATAAGGTAAATAGCTTCTATGCATCCAAGGAGGATGAGTACACACAAAGGATGGATTCCCTTAAGTGCCAACTTAAAAACTTTTTGGACTTACAAAAGGCATTTGAAGATCAACAAGCTCTTTCATCTTCTGCCTCTCTTGTCTCCTCTTCAATGGGCCTCTATCTAATCCCATCAGCATCATCTAATGTTATACATAAAAAATGTAAGTAGTGACAGTTTGATAAACAGTAAAAAGAAATTCTCACAAAGATTAAAGCTTTGTTGCTGAAATGTTTTTATATTGGGTAGATTTAATCTCATAGACAAATGTAATTGCAAATAAATGAAGCTTTAATTTTGCAAAATAAATAACCTCATAGATTTAATCTCATAGACAAATGTAAATTCATATAAATGAAGTTCTAATTTTGCAAAATAAATAACCTCACATATGCAAATGAATGACTTTGGGCTTCTATATCATTTCAATCATGTATCCACTTTGATTTATGTCCTTTGCCTCTTCTATTGGTGCTTTCTATTCTAGTAAATATTTGTATTTGCACTACTATAATAGCTATACATTAGAGATTTTTTATCAAGGCTTTATTGTGAGTCATAAATTACACTAGAACATGTGCTTTGTATAAAATTATCCTCCCAAAAATATTCCTAATAAGAGAGAGAGAGAGAGAGAGAGAGAGAGAGAGAGAGAGAGAGAGAGAGGGGGGGGAGGGAGGAAGGAAGAGGGAGAGTGTAGTAGGAGTTGTTATTCATAGAGCTTCTAATTATTTACAAAATTTATCTTTCCTAACGCTACTAAGTTGTAGAAGAAAAATCTAATATGGAATTCTTTCAAAATTAATAATTGAGTGAAGGAAAACCAATCAAATAGATACTTTATCAGTTATTATCAAACACATAAACTTATAGATATTACTATATTGCTACTTGAAATCCATATTTCATTAGAGGTTGTTGTGCCAACCAACAAAATTTAAGTGGTAAGAGAAGCAAAATTTTCTTTCATTTAAGACTTTAAGATCCATTGCTATCTTATCAATCAAGAAATGTTGAAAATAATGGTAAATACATGCTCCCAATCAAGGAAAAAAATAGGGGCTAATATTCATCAATTGGCTATTTTTTGGGACTTTTCCCAAAAAACATTTGCATGCTGCCATCTTTAAACATTCGCCCATTGTTTGTCATTTTGAAGATTTTTAGAATATGTTTGCCCAACTTTGGGTATTTTAGGGCATTTTTTAAATACATTTGCCCCACTTTCTATAGTTATAGATTTATATATGAGGAATATTTTCCAACCCATATACACTTACAAGTTCTTGAAGGGCTCCTATTTTTTACCCTATTCCCAATTATTCTTTGTGTATACAAGACCTGTGGAAGTCACTCTTCAAAAGTGACATATATCATGTGCGACAAGAGGTTTTTTTTTAAACCTCTATATACATGCTATATTTACACTGTGGTGGATATCATAATAGACTTGTCCCCAGCACCTACTGTATACACAAAGTATACATTAATGCCCTCTAGTTAACTCAGGTGATATGACACATGTTTTAAAAGTGACTACGTCGGGATGTTAAAATTTGTGAAAGAAAAGGTGATAGAGAGGAAACTTATAGCTAAAATTATGACCTAAGGGCATGAAAAGAGGGAGAAAGGATGGAGGGAGTGAGAGTGCACTAGGAGACTCAGTACTTATTACTAGAAATGTTGATTATTTAGAAACTTTATCTTGCCTAAAGCTCTACTAAATCATAAAAGAAAAAACTAATATGGACTTCTTTCAATTCAAATAGTTAAATATGGAAATTCAATCAAATAGATACTTAAAGACTAATCAAATATGTAAACATATAGAGATTGTCATAGTGCTACTTGCAATCCACATTTCATTAGAGGTGGATGTTGTGCCAACCAACAAACTTTAAGTGGTTAGAGAATAATACTTTAAGTGGTTAGAGAATAATACTTTTCTGTCATTTCAAATTTTAAGGTTCATTACTATCTTATGAATGCATGAATGTTGAAAAGCATGGCAAATACATGCTCCCAATTGTTCTTTGTGTATGTGAGACCCGGGGTGGTCATTCGTCAAAAGTCACATATACCTTGTGCATTTAAGAGAGTATTAAAAATATCCCCATATACATGCTATATTTTACATTGTGGGTATCATAAAAAAGCCTATCCAACCCCTAATGTAAACAAAAAGTATACATTTCTTGAGTCAAAACTTCCCCTTTTGTTAACGCAAGTGATACAACACCTTTTTAAAAAGTGACTGCCTGAGGATGTGAGATACTCAAAAGGAAAGGTGATATAAAGGGAACTAGCTAAAATATTGACCTAAAATTTTTGCGAATGATATCTATTTATCTATCTATCTATCTACACACACACACACACACACACACACACACACACATACATACATACATACATACATACATACATATATTATCTAGTAGGCAATAAAATCCACAATGCAAGTTTGTTTTGTGTAATTGTCTTTCAAGCTCTCTCTCTCTCTCTCTACGTTATCCCTCTATATTAGCATCTATTTTGAGCTTTCATAACTTATTTAATATGTATGTGTTCAATAAAGCTCCCCTTCTCTAACTATTTTTATGAAATCTCTATATATAGGTTCAAGAACTTTTGCCTTGGAAAATAGTCATCTAAGGTGCATTAAACATGTGCACGATAAGCCTTTTGGTGGCCTCAATCTAATTATGTGTGGATAACTATTCCAAGCAAGCCTTGTACGCAATTTGTGGATTTTCAAACAATAATCACATTTGCTAGGAACTATTGCTCTAAGCTATTGGCAAATCACACTAGAATGTACCATGGTTCCATGGCTCTTGCAAGCCTCATGCTGTATATTTCCTCTCTCGAGCATGATATGGCTTAGACCAGACCTCCCCTACCCCTCTTAACTCCACCTTATCACCTTGAGCTCAATGCACATAACATGCTCAAAAGACTTTTCAACACTCAAAAGACTCACATACACACTCACCCCCTCTTCTCCTTGGTGTATATATACCCCCCACTTCTCTTTGTTAAGGGCCTTAATGCCTCCACTCTAAGCATTCGTAGACAAGCCTCTCCTTACCTCCTTCACCACACACCTTAGGTCTCTTGCCAACACCATCACAATTAAGACTCTTATGATCCTCTAGCCTCTTAGGGCCTTAAAAATTGGGGAGAAGTTAGTCTCTTAAGCCTTAGCTGTCCATCTTCTCCATGATCTTAGTCTTCTACACCCCCCTCTCACAATAAGGATTTCTCTTCACCCTCACCTCTGGCCCACCCTTTCCATGCTTATCCATGCACCATTTTTCTTACACCATCTCTTAGTAAGCACCTAGGGACTCTGAGCACAATCAGCATGGTGCACCCTTTCACATATCATATACATAGTTAAGCCTTGGGCTTTTAGTTTTTGCCATGCTAAACTTCACCTCCTCTCTCATGCACCATATCTTGGGCTATGTGTTATGTGTATTGCATATTGTGTATTATGTATGTGTTATGCAAATTGTGTATTGCCTATGTGTTATGCGCTATGTGTTATGTGAGTTACGATGTGCGAGTGCGCTATGCGCTATACGCTATACGATTGCACTATATGCCTATGTCTTGTGCCTACCGGTATATGTGTTAGAGTAATGTGTTATGCCAGTGCGTAATACGTTGTAATACGTTGTGTGTGCATAATCCATAATGTGAGTATGTAATGTGATGTGAATTACGAGTGCGTAATGGAACACCTACTATTTGATTTTTTCCTAGACTAAAAGAAATGCATAAGCACTAGGAAATGTACAAGCACTTACATGTATATACAAATGCAGCAAGAATCCATAAGCGTGCACTACACATAAGACAAGGAAAAGGAAAGTTAAAATACGTGTGCTTGTGCACTAATTATGTGTGTGTGTGTGTGTGTGTGCACTACTCTCCTATGGTGTTTTGGAGCTTGGTTCGAACAACATTTTTGGTTTCTAGGAGAGCACCTATGTGATTGGAGGTCCCGATTTCTTCCCCCTCCCATTCTTTAGCCTCTTCACACCCACACAAGCTTGGGCTTTTGTTTACCACCAAGCTTATTCTCCCCTCCTAGATTTTAGATTTTATATATACTTGGGATTTTGTGTACCCCCCAAGCTAATTTTATAAGCCTCCCCCTTCCCCCCGCCCCCACTCGGGTTTTTAGCTTCTATGCACCCATTTTTGCTTTTGGTATTTCTATACCCCAAAAGCAACTTTTTGGAAACCTACCCTACGATATTCTTGTACTCTAAAAATCCCCCCTATCTCCTTTCAAGAGTCCCCTTAATTCAACTCTATTTACATCTTGTACTCTCTACCCCCTTTAAATGGAGTACCCTTTGGCTAAAAACTTCCCTCCTCCCTTAAAAACCCACTCCGATTGTAACCTTTCCCTTTAACTAGCTCCATTCCCATTGTAAAGCACTCTTAAGGCTACTTAATGCCTTGGATTTTGGAGCTATAGTACTAGATTTTGAAGGATCCCCCCAAAATCTTACTATAAGTAAGCTCTTGCTCCCCATTGTATTCTCTTCCCCCTTACCACTTATGAGCTCTTTTATAGAGAGAAAGGTGTTCTCTCCCTTAATACAATCATCCTCCTTCCTCTCCCTACAATTTTTGGTCCTTCATTGTCCACTTTATCCACTTTGCTCCTTTCTATTCTTTCCAACTTTTTGAAAGTTCCTCTGATAATCTCTTAACCCTCAAAATACTCACCTAAAGATGCATACGCACGCTTGATTTAATATTTTAAATTACAAAAGAGTAGATATTCAAGGGCATATAGTCGTAACAATTCATACACACACACACACACACACGTATACTTGTGCATTTTTGCTTTCACAGATGCATTAGTGCCCGTGCTTGTGCATAATGCATATATGCATGGGAATTAACGCTAATGCTTAAGCACTTATTCATGTGCGCTTATGCAAGCATGGGAATTAACACTAATGCTTAGTGCACATGTATAAGAGCTAATGCATGTGCACTTAGCATATGTGCTTAGTATATGCACTTAGTGCTTATGCATAAGTGCTAAGCACACATGCAAACCGCTTATGCACAAGTGCTAAGCACACATGCATTAGTGCTAAGTGCACACGCAAAGAGCCTATGCATATGCCTAATACTAAGTGTGTATGCCCCTATGCATAAGCATTAAGCACGAGACATATACCTACAGGAACGTTAAGAAACTTAAAAGATAGGGCAATGTACGTGCACTTACATATATATACAAATGCTGCAAGAATCCACAAGCGTATGCTACACATAAGATAAGAAATACGCAAATTAGAGAACGTGTACATCTGTGCTTATGTGTATATATGTGCATGCATTCATTTAGTGTGTGTGTGTGTGTGTATGCGAATGTACTTATGCATAATGCATATATGCATGGAAATTAATGGTAATGCTTAAGCGCTAATGCATATGTGCTTATGCATGGGAATTAACGCTAATGCTTAGTGCACATGCATAAGCGCTAATGCATATGTGCTTATGCATGGGAATTCACGCTAATGCTTAGTGCACATGCATAAGCACTAATGCATGTGTGCTTAGCGCTTATGCATATATGCATGGGAATTAACAGTAATGCTTAAGTGCTAATGCATATGTGCTTATGCATGGGAATTAACACTAATGCTTAGCGCACATGCATAAGCACTAATGCTTGTGTGCTTAGCGCTTATGCATATATGCACTTAGCATAAGCTCTTATGCATATACGCTTATGCATAAGCACTTAGCGCTCATGCATAAGTGCTTATACATGTGCGATTAGCGCGCATAAGCCCTAATCTTCAAACGCATTACATGTGCGCTAATCTTCAAGCACATTGCATTATGTTTGTGTGTGCACACATGCAATGTGATGATGCATAAGTGCTAAGCGCACATGCAAAACACATATGCTCTCATGCTCATCCATAAGCGCTAGTGCTAAGCATACACGCAAAACGCTTATGCATAAGTGCTAAGCGCACATGCAAAGAGCTTATGCATATGCCTAAGACTAAGTGTGTGTGCCTCTATACATAAGCGTTAAGCGCGAGCCATATACCTACACAAGCATTAAGAAATTGAAAAGCTATGGCAAAGTAAGAGCACTTACATGTATATACGAATGCAGAAAGAATCCACGAGCATGTGCTACCCATAAGACAAGAAATAAGCAAGTTAGAGCACGTGTACATTTGCGCTTATGTGTGTGTATGTGCATACATGCATTTAGTGTGTGTAGGTGTGTGTGTGTGTGTGTGTGTGTGTGTGTGCATGCATGTGCATAGTGTGAATTTGTGCATATGCGTGTACATAGTGCACTAATTAGCATCTATGCATATGTATAGCGCTTTCATTTATGCATAGCACTTGCATCTCGGGGAGTTCACTATGTGTAAATCCTTTATATCACGTGTGTTTCATGCCTATTTAAAAATACCCTTATCTGTGAATTTTTCATGAATAAAACACACCCTTTTTCTATTCAATCTGTAAATACCCCCTTTAAATGGTACCCTTATATATGTAAAAAATGTATAAAAAAAGATTTTAAAAAACTCCTTCTATTGAACCCACATGCTACGCTTACATATTTATGAGTGACCCCCCCCCCTAAGACTTGCATATTGTGCTATATGCATTAGTGCATAGTGCATAGTGCAAACTTACAGCTTTTTTCAAAATTGGATTAAAAAACCCCTCCTATAAATGTAATTTTGTAACTTTTTGGAATTAAAATACCCCTCCTGATGAACTCATGTGCTAAACTTACATATTTTTACGTGAACCCCCCGCCGGGGGACTAGATTCTATGACATCCCCACTAACGTCATTAGTGCCCAATGTTGGGTATAGAACTTTGTATCAAGATATGCTCTCACATCCGCCCTCCACACAAGTGCACAAACACACTTGACATGTTGGATCAAGCTCCATGATCTAACCAATCTACCACACCTGGGTGATAAAAATGTTAGGCAATTTTATTTAATTATTCTTAAAAAAGAAAAAAAAAGAAAGAACAAAAAATATAATAATATAAAACATTCAGCCTTTGCAATATGATCTATTTGTCCTTTTTTAAACTTCTTTTGGTTGATTCTTACAAATCTCCAAAAAAATAAGTAGCTAACCCATGATTAAAAGGCACCATGCATTGGTCTAATTTTTCTATTTCCAAAAACAATAGGAAAAGGAAGTAATGAACTCAAAACCTTCACCACCACTTCAACATCTTAACCCCAATCATGGCATACAAATTCACTTGCATGTTGATCAAAAAGTTTTCTTCCAATAGTGAATCATATCTCCATTTGGAGTAGAGCAACTAGGCGATATTTTAGCATCTCCTCGCCCTTTCATATTTTCACTTATTAATTTTAGAAAGTCTTGCAATATATTCATTCTAGTATAAAGAGCTAACAAGCATGTCTTCCATAGCATGGATGCTACCTTGGCCTTGTGCACATGCAAGAATTCATGTTCAAGTAGATAGATGTGCCTTGATCGTTGTTTATAGAAGACTCAACCCTTTTCATCAATTTCCACCATGTCATTAATGGTGGGGGAAAGGACGGTCTTCTATACATCTATCCTTGTAAGAACTAGTTGACATCAAATGTGAGGGAAAGGATGGTGCAATAGTGACGTCCCAACTTGACAAAGTCCACCCCTTTCTATGACTATTCAAGGGCCTTCTCATAACTGTCATTAACATCCTAAAACCATTGTATAGATCTGGGGGGCATATGCCATCATCAAATGTGAAAACCTTGCCATCCTTGAGTTGTTCCCCACTCCAACATTCCACTACCCTCGTTGGGACCCAAGGCCCAGGTACAACCTTTTAGAAAACCAAATTCCACAACAAGAGGGAAATCGGAGCAGTTGTTGGGAAGAAGCCAAAGAGATGGCAAGTTCATCTCTAGCCAACATTGGAACTGAAGATTGTAACAATTGACATACAGATCTTGCAATTTTTTATAAAGATTCAATATTCCTTAAGAAATGTCATTCTAATTCATTTTCTCTTTCTAACAAAACTTATTACTGCTAAATGGCTATGATTTCTTTAGGATGGAGACCCTCTAAAAGCTTGTACATAACCTCTTCAAAGACCTCCAAAAATTTCTAGTTTAGGGGCTAGCCTCATCCTATGTGGTGTGGATGAGGGACTCCTTATTATACATCGATTGCATCACCTACACCAATAGCAGTGGTGGTGAGGGTGATCTCCATTAAATCATGTAGCTTTGTGCAACTCTAGGCTAGATTACTACACCGTACATGTCACCATTCATGAGCCATATACCCATTAAGCACTAAGTGTCTTTGTAAGGGTTGCTTTGAGGAGAGAAGACCAATCATCCACTCTTTAGCTGAGCTCCCGTACATTTTTTCATAAAGAGTATTGCCATCTAGTAGAACCAACTAGAAATCCCATACCTTTGGCCCTTTTTGTAAAACCTCCACTTGGACCCTCACATTCCCTCTTTGGTTCAATTGGAAACCCCAACGTGGCTATAATCTACTAAATCATGAGGGTAAGGGAAGTTTTTAGATTACCATGTCCTTGAAAGCTATCATGTATATGGTGCAATTCCTCGGGGGCGGGGGGGGGGGGGGTTCACTATATATAAACCCTCTATATCACGTGCATTAAAAATACCCTTATCTGTGAATTTCTCTTGAATAAAACACACCCCTTTTCTATTCAATCTGTGAATACCCCCTTTATATAGCACCCTTCTGTATGTAGAAAATGTGTAAAAAAGGTATTTAAAAGTCCCTTCTGTTGAACCCACGTGATACTTACATATTTATGAGTGACCCCCCCGCCGAGTAATTCATCCCATGGAAATGATAAAATTCCTTTTTAACAAGGAGATATTTAAAACTAAGGTATTTAAAACTGGCAAGAAACCTAATAATATTGTGCTTATAGAGACATGTGATAGACATGTTACCTCATTCAATGGAGCACTCTACAAATATTTGAAGACCAAAAAGTTGGCTTAAGCATTACAGAGATCACACATAAATATGTCAGTGTAGCACATGGGTTCAAGAGAAGGGATTTTTAAAATCCTTCTTACACCCTTTTTTCCATATAGAAGGGCATCATTTGATGGGAGTATGCACAAGGTGATTAGAAGAAGGTTGTATTTTATTCATATAAATTCAGAGATAAGGGGATTTTAAAATAGACCTTGAACGCACGTGATACAGTGGATCTACATATAGTGAACTCCTTAAGGCTTGAGCATATGCATGGTATTAAATTATGCAATGAAAAGCATAAAATTTGTATTCATATAATTATCCACATGTAAAAAAATTGTTTATTTTGTTTTCTTTCCTCTTTTTGTAACTCAAAATAAAGGTTAGTGGTTAATTTGACTTCGCAAAGGATATGGAGTCAATTCTTGAGAGCACAATTCCTCTAGGAATTAATTAAAGACCACAAATGTGAGATTGAATAAAGAGAATTTTTCTCTCATGAATCTAAGATTTAAGGACCAAATAAATCATATTGAAGACAAAATAAAAGTGTTCAAGAAAATTCAATGTGTTATTTACGGTGAGCACACAATGCCTTATTTTCACCTCAAGTTAATCAAGAATATCCCAACATTAATGCCATTAAGATTGAGATCATGAATCCTTTACAAGAGAAAACATTTTCTTGCTATAATACTAACTCGGAGTGGTAATATTAACTCATTTTATAGAAAACATATACATTTTCTTGCTATAATATTAACTCAGAGTGTTAATATTAACTCATTTTATCCACTATGGTCACTTTCCTGAAAGAGAGCATTAGAATCACATGAAACTTCATGATGCCAAAAATTCTTCCTGGCTAAAACCCATAGTCCTCCTCTGAACTTTTGATCATCTATTCTATTGCCGGTTCATATAGCCGCGAGAGAGATGGCAAGAGAGAGCACATTGGGGGAGTGGTGCCCACATGGCAGAGAGAGAGAGAAAGGGGCAGTGCCCCCCCCCCCCCCCCCCCCCCACACACACACACACAAAGGGAAGGGGGCAAGCTTTTTTCTTCCTTCTTTTACTCTTTTCACCCCTAAATTTTTTCTTTTCACACTTCAATTTTTTTTTCTAAACAATCCTCCTTGAAATTAATAACCCTTTTATGCTTCCAAAAGGATATGGGTATCCTATTAATTTCATTTCAACCCCCTATACACACTAAAACTTCATTTCAATCCCCTGGCATTAAATTAATACCAATGACATAGAATTAATTTAATGCCACGTGGGTTTAAGGGAGCCTAAGGTACATCTTTCCCTCATCTCTCTCCTCTCTCTTCCCCCTATCCCCCAGAGACTCCTCCCCCTCTTACCATACAGATATGCCTCTCAACTCCCACAGTCTTCCTCTTGTCCAATCAGCCCTCCTCCCCTCCTCTCCCGTTGCCATGCCTCCCCCTCTTGCCTCCCCTCACCTGCCCACACAAAAAAGGCAACGTATACACAACGCCCTCTGTGCATCCCCTTGCTCACAAGAGGAAATTCCCCCCCAAACATCCCTTGCTCATATCTCCTTCCAATAGAGAACGAATGAACAAAGAGAGAGAGAGAGAGAGAGAGAGAGAGAGAGAGAGAGAGAGAGAGAGAGAGAGAGAGAGAGAGATGGACAGTGAGCCCATCCTTCCCCCTCAGGGAGGTCACTCAAAAATATGTAATTGTATCATGTGGATTCAACAAAAGGGATTTTTAAATCCCTTTTTACACATTTGTTAGATACATTTGAATAGGAAAAGGGGTACCATTTAAAGGGGGTATTTACATTTGAATAGGAAAAGGATTTATTTTATTCAATAAAACTTTACAAATAAGGGGTTTTTAAATAGGCCTTAAACACGCATGATATAGAGGGTTTACATATAGAGAATGCATGGAGGGTTTACATATAGAGAATGCATGGAGCCTTCCCCATCCTACCAAAAATGTAACATGAAGAACGTGTAATGATTACTCTGTGTGTGTGTGTGTGTGTGTGTGTGTGTGTGTGTGTGAGAGAGAGAGAGAGAGAGAGAGAGAGAGAGAGAGAGAGAGAGAGGTGCAAAGAGAAAGGGGAATGCAAGACAAGTGGCGGCCCCTTCATTGTCTTTTTTTAAAAACAAAAGTTAACACTCACCCCAAACTAATGAATTAAAACAAAATGATTTGCATGATTTGGGTACCCTATTAACTCACAGTGTTGGATGGATAAGAGCAAACTTTCTATTAATATTTGGTAAATTACAAGGTAAATATAAGAATATCTTCTCTTTATGTCTTAAATATAAATGGATTGGTGTGTATTCATGTAAACATCTCTTTTTGTAATTTTTCTATTAATATTTGGTAAAGTACAAGGTAAATATAAGAATATCTTCTCTTTACGTCTTAAATATAAATGGATTGGTGTGTATTCATGTAAACATCTCTTTTTGGAAAAATTACAGCATGGAGGATATTGTAGTACAACTTTGGATGATATATGGCATATCAAACAATGGTGGAAACAAAGACGAGCTTAAACTTTTAAATCTAAGACTAAAACTATCTTGATGGATGAAATCGTAGTTAAACTTTGGATGATATATGGCATATCAAATAATGATGGAAACAAAGATGAGCTTAAACTTTTAAATCTTAGACTAAAATTATGTTAAACATTTTTCAATCCAAGTCAAAATTCCAAAGCTTAGATTGAATCCTATTGTCATTCCATGTAAAAATATAAACACCAAAAGGGAGATTAGAGAGTCTCTACTATCACTCCACAAATTTTGGAATTGTATACTATTTAAATCAATTTTGCATTCCTAGTACATTTTACACTAGTCTTCTAATTGGGCCACAAAAGTGACTCTTCCCACAAAATTGGCATGGGCCATATTTTCGTAATTTGTACATATGATATGAAAACTTCATGAAATTTCTTGAGTACGCCATTAGGATATATAGAAAAATTTGGGAGCTAATTCTAACCTAAAATACAAAAAATAGAGAAGTCCATTTTCTAAAAATAGCAAATTTTGCATAAAACAACATAATGTTCACATACTAAATTATCCAAATATCATAATACTTTGATGAGTCAATTAAATACCTATAGAGGGATTTTTCAAAGTAATTTCAACCTGCTCTAAAAATAATTGACCTAAATTTGAGACATTGTACTAAAATCTTTTGCATTTTGATAAAATTCTCTTTCAAGATGGCTATACAAACATACCTTGACTCCTCGCATTTTAATCTTACTACTTTTTATCAACTCATATATAGTGTTGGGCACAAATTTCCCTTAGAGGGTTTGATTTTTAGAGCTGTAGACAAACCTGGGGGCTTCATCTCCAAGAAACTGTATGTATCACATGTGTTCAAGGGGTATTTTGAAAACCACTAATTACACTTATACACTTCTATAAATAATTAAAATGATCCCTTTTTTTCATAAAATTATCGATTTTAAAAAAAAACTGTTAAAAAGCCCCTCCTGGTAAATGTAATTTTGTAACTTTTTTGGATTAATAAATCCCTCCTAATGAACTCACATGCTAAATCCACATATATTTAGGTGAAGACCCCATTCATTGATGCTCTAATGGCATCAAGGCCATGTTGGTGGAGTAGCCCTAGGGCATCCAAGAATGGCCCTAGGGCCATTGCACATCAACATGAAGATTAGCCATATGGCCATTCTTGCATGCCCTAAGGCCCTCTTTCATGCTCCAAACCATGTTAGAGTGGCCCAAGGCCATGGTAGAATGGACATTGCACCATTCTTGTGCATCCAAGAATTTCCTTGGAGTATCAAAGAATGACCTCAGGGCCATCTTACATTCACTAGAAGAGCAAGAATGGCCCTAGGGTCATTCTTCATTGACCTCAAGGCCATTCTTGGATGCTTTAATGGCATCAAGGCCATATTTGGTGGAGTGGTCCCTTGGGCATCCAAGAATGGCCCTAGGGCCATTCTTTTCATTCACATAAACATTAATAATGGCATCATTCTTGCATGTTCTAAGATACTCTTCTCTTCTCAAAACCATGTTAGAGTGGCCCTGGACCATGAAAGTGCATCCAAGGATGTCCTTGAAGCATCAAATATTGACACGAGGCCATCTTACATTCACAAGGGGAGCAAGCATGGCCCTAGGGAATTTTTTATTGACCCCAAGGCCATCCATGTATGCTTTAGTGGCACCAAGGCCATGGTGGTGGTTTGTGAAGTGACCCTAGGGTATCCAAGATTGGCCCTAGGGCCATTCTTGCACACCCCAAAGTGGCCCCCGTGTCATTCTTACATTCACAAGAAGAGCACGAATGGTCCTAGGGCCGTTCTCTCATGCACATCAACATCAAGAATGGCCCTAGGGCAATTCTTGCATGCCCCGAGTGCTCTTCCAAGCTCGAAACCATGTTAAAGTGGCTTGGGGCCATGGAAGAATGGCCCTAGGGCCATTCTTGTGCATCCAAGAATGTCCTTGGAGCACCAAATAATGGCCCTAGAACCATTCTTACATTCACAAGAGGAGAAAGAATGGTCCTTGCCGCCATTCTTGATTGACAAGAAGCTCAAAACCATGTTAGAGTGGCCCAAGGCCATGGAAGAATGGTCCTCGGGCCATTCTTGAGCATCCAAGAATGCCCTTCTAGCATGGAAGAATGACCTCAGGGCCATCTCACAGTCAGTAGTAGAGGACCAAGAAGAATGTCCTTCTAGCATGGAAGAATGACCTCAGGGCCATCTCACAGTCTCAGTAGAGGAGCAAGAATGGCTCAAGACCATTCTTGATTGACCTCAAGGCCATTCTTGGATGCTATAAATGGTAATAAGGCCATGTTTGGTGGAGTGGCCCTTAGACATCCAAGAATGTCCCTAGGGCCATTCTTTTCATGCACATCAACATTATGAATGGTGCTAGGACAATTCTTGCATTCCCTAAGGTACTCTTCCATGCTCAAAAGTTTTCATGTAATGGTAATATGGCCATGTTTGGTGGAGTGGCCCTTAGACATCCAAGAATGTCTCTAGGGCCGTTATTTTCATGCACATCAACATTATGAATGGCGCTAGGACAATTCTTGCATTCCCTAAGGTACTCTTCCACCATGATCAAAACCATGTTAGAGTGGCCTTGGATGATGAAAGAGCATCCAAGAATGTCCTTGGAGCGTAAGGATTGGCCTAGGGCCATCTTACATTCACAAGAGGAGCAAGCATTGCCCTAGGGCCATTCTTGATTGATCCCACGGCTATTCTTGTATGCTCTAATGGAACCAAGAGCATGGTGGTGGAGTGGCCCTAGGGAATCTAATAATGGCCCTAGGGCCATTCATGCATGCCCCAAAGTCATTCTTGCATGCTATTGTGGTGGGGCTGAAAAACTATGAAACAATGCCCTAGGTCGTTTTTGTGCATCCAAGATTGTCCACGGAGCATCTAAGAATGGCCCTAGGGTCCATTCTTACACTCACAAGAGGAGAAAGAATGGCCATTCTTTTTATGCGAATCAACATTAAGAATGGCCTGGGGACCATTCTTGCATGCCTTGAGGCCCTCTTCCATGCTTAAAACCATGTTAGAGTGGCATGGGGCCTCGGAGCTTCAAAGAATGCCCCCTAGACCATTATTATAATCACAAGAGGAGAAGAATGGCATTGGGGCCATACTTGATTGACCCCAAGTCCATTCTTAGATGCTCTAATGGCATCAAGGTCGTGTTGGTGGAGTGGCCCTAGGGCATCCAAGAATGTCCCTAGGGCCATTCTTTTCATGCACATCAACATTAAGATTTTCCCTAGAGCCATTTTCTAATGCCTTGGGGTCCTCCTCCATGCTCAAACCATGTCAGAGTTGCCCGAGGCCATGGAAGAATGTCCCTAGGGCTATCCTTGTGCATCCAAGAATGTCCTTGGTGCATCAAAGAATGGCCCCAGGGCCATTCTTGATCAACCTCAACGCCATTCTTAGATGCTTGAACGGAATAAGGCAATGGTGGTGGAGTGGCCTTGAGGCATCCAAATTCATAAGTGAGATTGATAGCCAAGGGTGGTTGAGAATAGACATTGTGCATAGCAATGCTTTGGTGGACATGGATGCTAGCGACGGGTGCTCTCACACAAAGCACAAGAGGTGCATGATGAAGTTGATATTTATATAGCCTTGTGGATGACCATTCTTGATCAACCTCAACGCCATTCTTAGATGCTTGAACAGAATAAGGCAATGGTGGTGGAGTGGCCTTGAGGCATCCAAATTCATAAGTGAGATTGATAGCCAAGGGTGGTTGAGAATAGACATTGTGCATAGCAATGCTTTGGTGGACATGGATGCTAGCGACGGGTGCTCTCACACAAAGCACAAGAGGTGCATGATGAAGTTGATATTTATATAGCCTTGTGGATGACCATGACATGGCCTATACTTATGCCAAGTATGTGGCAGCATAGGGAGGGCTGACAAAGGGGAAACAAGTCTAGGATGAGATTGTTGTGAGTCCAAGGTTTGCTGGGAAGATGTAATGCTTGACAATGCTCTTATGGACATGTGGCATGGAAAGCCTTTGTTTGACATGTATTGCAATGTAGAGCTCTTTCAAAGGCACGTGTGCTTGAGAGTCTCCCTTCTTGGAGTGTCGTTTCTTTTGGGGGCACTAAGTGCAGGATATTGAAGGTCAAGCAAGCAAGCTCTAGGTCACTTTGTGCTAAAGTAGCATGAGGGCACCCTCCTAATAATAAATGACCTACACTTGCATCTTGGAAGCTTGCTTGTGCTACCATTGGAGCCACTGAGAAAAGGAAGAAATCCACTGACAAAAGGAAAGAAATGACCTACACTTGCATCTTGGAAGCTTGCTTGTGCTATCATTGGAGCCACTAACAAAAGGAAAGAAATCCATGATGGGATTGAGAGCCAAGAGTTACTGCAGGAAATAGTGCAAGGAAATGCTTTAGTGGACTAGTACATCAAGCGCAGAGTTCTTTGAAAGGCACGTGTATTGGAGGGCCCTCCTCCTTGGAGTGTTGTCTCTTGGGGTGCACTAAGTGCAAGATAAGCACAAGATGGTCAAACTAAGTTTCTTTGTACTAATGTAGCATGAGGGTACCCTACCCAAGCAATGACCTACCCTTGCATCACAAAAGCTTGTGTCACCATTGGACCCATTGACAAGGGGAAACAAATCCATCATAGGTTTGCAGGCAAGGGTTGCTGTAGAATGACATTGTGTGGGCGATGCTTGGGCTAACATAGATGTAGGGAAAAAAATATGGACAAATTGGCTATTTTTGGGGGGGTTTTCCAAAAAATTATTCGCCCAGTATCTTAAAACATTCGCCCAATTTTTTGCCATTTTTAAAGATTTTTAGAAAATATTCGCCCAATTTTGGGCATTTTTTGAAACATTTTCCCCATTTTCTATAGTTGTAGATTTATATACGAGAAATATTCGCCAACCCATATACACTTACAAATTCTTGAAGGGCTCTTATTTTTTTACCCTGCATGGATGCCAAATGCGGTGCTTTTCACAAAGGTGCGACAAGTACTCGATGGGCTACCTTGTAGCACAAGGTGGGAACCTCACCTTTGGTCCCCCCCCCCCAAAAAAACCTTAAAAAATATATTTTTTAAGGTTGTGAAGGGGGGTGCCAAGCCGCTGTCCCCCCCACTCTCTGCTCAAGCCGCCTCTGGCAACCTGACTCTGTGCATGCCCCTGCTGGTCAACACTAGAGGCGTGCCCCTGTGGGGGTGAAGTGTGTGGAATTAAGAGCGCTCTCCCCCCCATCCTATCCATATCCATGCACGGCTATAGCCTATAGGCCTACCCCCCTCTCTCTCCATCCCTTTCACTTCAATTGATGATGAAGAGGTGCCTACACTCCGCATTCTCTGCTCCCATGCTGGCTTCCAGCCATGGCCATGCTTGCCTAAGGCATAGAGCTCAAGATCTTAGTACCCTACCCCTTCTCATATGTGACTCTCTTCTCTCTCAATTCAGGCGGCCAAACATATGCTCATGGTGTGCTACTCATGGCATGGCGATGCATTCTCTCCCTTATACTCCTTTGCTGCCAGCGAGACAAGATCGAGCTACACACTCTCTCTCTCCCAAGCTTATAGGGCCATGCCCATGGTGGAAACCATCATGGCCATGATCAAGAGAGCAAACTATGGCCTGCAAATGTACTATATGTGGTGCAGACCTATGATGGCAGCATGATCAAGCTCCCTCTCCTGCGCTTCAAACCTTCAGCCATGTACCCGCTTTTTGGCAACCCCACACTATGACAAACACATACACGCACTCTGTGCACCTTACTCGAAATGTTGTTTACACTTAGTGCACTGGAAATATCTGATACTACCAGAGTCAGATATTATCTGATGATTAGTGCACTAGAAATATCTGATACTACCAGAGTCAGATATTATTCGATGACTAGGAAGAATGAGGTACACAGGAAACTCCCTTCTTGCTGAAAATTTCTTTTGGAGTTTCATATTTAAAGATGCACCTATTGTTTTTCTTGGAATACACAATAAATATTTTCATAAGAAAGGAATTAATGCAATCTCCCAACTTCTGGACTCTAAGGGAGAGTTTGTGTCTTTTTTTGTAGCGCAGAGATCCTATCAGCTGGGGAGTAGTTATAGAAACTCTTGGCATCTTTATCATCCATAAAGTGCACCTGCTGCTTCATACAATCAACCTCATTTGACAGATTCAGAGATTGGAGCCTTCCAACTTCTACAGCTCACTGGTGGTCTGCCTCCACTAAATATTTGTATGAGCTTATGCTCCAGAACTGCTTTGACTATGACATATGTAATAAACAATGGAAATTATCTTTGTGGTGGGAACCACCTCCATAGGGGTGGCCCTATTGTTACATAATAAACCATTTTTTATAAGGGAAGAAGGAGGCAACAACCATGTAGGGTCGTTTACCCCCCCCCCCCCCTCCTTCGTTTTCTTCTGCACCTACCCCAATGTTTCCACAAGGTGCCATGGAAGGCCACATGCCCTCCACCTTCCTCTCCTTGTGTTCAAGTAGCCCCCACTCACCTTCTCATCAACCATCACCCTATCAACCATCACCCTCTCCACCTCTCTTGTCGCCTATGGCTAGTGGGCTCCCTGCCCTTCCCTTTGGAGATAGCACCAACCAAACCCTCCCTCTTGAAGCATGGAGGTGACGACTTCACCCTGCTTGCTCCCTCTCTTTGAGTTTGGTATAGTAGGCAGCCAAGGGCCGCACCCCAAGGTGGGGGCCACGTGTTCGACATCATGAGCTTCTACAATAACCACCATGGGTCCTTCCACCCCCTCCCCCCCCTTCACAGTGCTCCTAGAGACTCACCCACCTACCCTACTTTTGTAAAAAGTTTAGAAAGTGCACTCTAGCACTTTCCCCCTCCCCTTTACCCTCTCCCCTCTTGTAATAATTTTAACCCCCTCTCTCTTCTCTCTCCTCTCTTTTCCGTTACCACCCTTGGTCCCATGCATAAGGAGCCAAAGGTGGGGGCCTCCTACTCTCCTCAAAGTCTTTCTCACATGGCACCCCATGATTCCTCCAACAACCAAGGTTAAAGGCTAACCCAAGCCCTAGACCATGGCCAAAAAATTGTATAAATAGGTCCTCTTCTCACATGGATCCATTAAGTGTTCTTCGGTGTTGTGTCTTGTGGTGTCTTTCCTCGTGGTTGCATCAAATAAGTGCTTGTTTTTGTGGTGCAAATCTTGCGGTATGTTTGAACGGGAGATACCATGTGGGAAGATGTCGGTTTGGTGTTGAGTTATGTGGGAGAGACATGTCCAGAAGATTGTTGTGCCTTGTCCTAAGCTCAACGTGACCTGCAACATAGGTGTTGTGTTTGCTCCTTTTGATTTACTTTTCCCTCATCTTCTTGTCTTGTTGGTTGTGTGGGTTGTGCACTAGTCTGCGTTAGGGAAGTTTTATGTGAGCCCATTGGTTCATTGGGTTTGGGATTTAGCGTAAAGATTTCCTAGTCCATCTCCCCTCTAACTAGGTGGTACCCCCCATTCATTGATCTTGCATCTTTTGTCGGTTTGTTTTGAGAGCCATACCCTCACGATGTTTGGGAGCCTTGGAGTGGTGAAGCCCGTCAATATACATATATATATTTATATACATACATATATACATATGCATACATACATATACATATATATATACACACACATACATACATACATACATACACATATATGTATATGTATATGTGGTGCTTTCCTAGTTTGTGAAAGATCTTGAATTCATATTCTTGTAATAACAGCATCCATCTCATCAGCCTTCCTTGAATCAGAACTTTATTGATTTGATAAATGAAGGCTTGATGGTCCACTTAGAAATGGAACGATTTGCCCAG